>NC_092227.1:90049320-90251820 GCF_036320965.1 Panulirus ornatus
ATGTGTAGAAAGAGAGATTATTATATGAAAGAGCGAAATTGGATATGTCTGAAGGAAAAATAGTTCCAACAATATTATAAGGTTGTGATTCATGGGCTACAGATAGGGTTGTGTGGAGGAGGGTGGATGTGTTGGAAACGAAATGTTTGAGGATAACATGCGGTGTGAGGTAGTTTGATTGAGTAATGAAAGGATAAGAGAGATGTGTGGTAATAAGGAGAGTTTGGATGACAGAGCAAAAGAGGGTGCGTTGCAATAGTTTGGACATATGGAGCGAATGAGTGAGGAAAGGTTGACAAAGAAGATATAAGTGTCAGAAGTGGAGGGACCAAGAAGAACAGGAGACCAAATTGGAGATGGAATCATGGAGTGAAAGATTTTGATCGATCGGGACTGAACATGCAAGATGGTGAAAGGTGTGCATGGGATAAAGTATATTCAAACAATGTGGTATACTGGGGTCGACGTGCTGTCAGTGGACTGAGCCAGGGTATATAAAGCGTTCGGGGTAAATTATGAAAAGGCATGTGGGGTCTGGTTGTGGATAGGGAGCTGTGGTTTTGGTGCATTACACATGATAGAGCAGAGATGTTAGCGGATATGGCTTCTTTTCGTCTGTTCCTAGCTCTACCTCGATAACGCGGGAAACGGCGATCAAGTATAGAATAAAAGCTGCAATACATTTATAATCCTTTGATAGTTCCTGTCCTCATATAAATGTTAAAGATGGCAGCAAGTGGTTTGCATATCACGTATCTTAGTTCATACAGCAGCCAGGATGAAATTTATTTGGTCCGTGTGGCATAGAAATTCTAGTATTATTTCTTGACATTACTTGAAGCACAGCTTGCTAGCTTAGAGCCACGTCCGAGGTATATCCTACATGTACTGAGTGAAGTAATTTTCACTTGCCATCAAGTTCTGTTGAAAATATCGATGGGAAAATAAAAATTAATTCTGGACGATATTTATGGCAGTCATCACTTGTTAGGTCACTATGGTCATCACTTATTAAGTCACCATGATCATCACTTGTTAAGTCACCATGGTCATCACTTGTTAAGTCACCATGGTCATCACTTGTTAAGTCACCATGGTCATCACTTGTTAAGTCACCATGGTCATCACTTGTTAGGTCACTATGGTCATCACTTATTAAGTCACCATGGTCATCACTTGTTAAGTCACCATGGTCATCACTTGTTAGGTCACTATGGTCATCACATATTTAGTCACCATGGTCATCACTTGTTAAGTCACCATGGTCATCACTTGTTAAGTCATCATGGTCATCACTTGTTAGGTCACTATGGTCATCACTTATTAAGTCACCATGGTCATCACTTGTTAAGTCACCATGGTCATCACTTGTTAAGTCATCATGGTCATCACTTGTTAAGTCACCATGGTCATCACTTGTTAAGTCACCATGGTCATCACTTGGTAAGTCACCATGGTCATCACTTGTTAAGTCATCATGGTCATCACTTGTTAAGTCATCATGGTCATCACTTGTCAAGTCATCATGGTCATCACTTGTTAAGTCACCATGGTCATCACTTGTCAAGTCACCATGGTCATCACTTGTTAAGTCACTATGGTCATCACTTGTTAAGTCATCATGGTCATCACTTGTTAAGTCACCATGGTCATCACTTGTTAAGTCACCATGGTCATCACTTGTTAAGTCACCATGGTCATCATTGTTAAGTCACCATGGTCATCACTTGTTAAGTCACCATGGTCATCACTTGTTAAGCCATCATGGTCATCACTTGTTAAGTCACCATGGTCATCACTTGTTAAGTCATCATGGTCATCACTTGTTAAGTCACCATGGTCATCACTTGTTAAGTCACCATGGTCATCACTTGTTAAGCCATCATGGTCATCACTTGTTAAGTCACCATGGTCATCACTTGTTAAGTCACCATGGTCATCACTTGTTAAGTCATCATGGTCATCACTTGTTAAGTCACCATGGTCATCACTTATTAAGTCATCATGGTCATCACTTGTTAAGTCACCATGGTTATCACTTGTTAAGCCACCATGGTCATCACTTGTTAAGTCACCATGGTCATCACTTGTTAAGTCACCATGGTCATCACTTGTTAAGTCATCATGGTCATCACTTGTTAAGTCACCATGGTCATCACTTGTTAAGTCATCATGGTCATCACTTGTTAAGTCACCATGGTCATCACTTGTTAAGTCATCATGGTCATCATATTTTAAGTCACCATGGTCATCACTTGTTAAGTCACCATGGTCATCACTTGTTAAGTCATCATGGTCATCACTTGTTAAGTCATCATGGTCATCACTTGTTAAGTCACCATGGTCATCACCTGTTAAGTCATCATGGTCATCACTTGTCAAGTCACCATGGTCATCACTTGTTAAGTCACCATGGTCAAGTCACTATCTTTATCATCGTTGTGCTAAGGCTATGCCAGGCTATGGTCACTGCTGCTTTAGGTCAACACTTTCATCCTTATTTTTTTGTGGTGTGTGTGTGTGTGTGTGTGTGTGTGTGTGTGTGTGTGTGTAGGGGGAGAAGTTGTACTCGACTTGAGTAAGCAAGAGTCTACTTATAACCTTCGTGAACCTTGACTGTTGTGTTGACAGTATTGTTGTTTTCATTATTAATGTGTAAGATTGTACTCTTTTCTTCCTTTTGATTTTGTCTAAGAGTTTCCTGTGTTGGTAAAGGAGGTGTGAACTACCACCAGGAAGCCATATAGGCCTACTGACCCTCTCCACAGCCTGTCGCTCACACTTACACCCAACACTAGGAGGTAGGAATGGTTCTCTTCAGTTCACATATCTCTCTCTCTCTCTCTCTCTCTCTCTCTCTCTCTCTCTCTCTCTCTCTCTCTCTCTCTCTCTCTCTCTCTCTCTCTCTCTCTCTCTCTCTCTCTCTCTCTCTCTTCTCCGCACAAACGCACAGGTTTATTCCACTGTGAATTATCATCACCTGGGAAGTCTATAATTCTCTCATTCCAGTCTGTGTTTAATATTCATTCACTTTCTCACACTTTTCTTCATCACAAATACATTACTTTGGGCCGAATTTGGAATTGCTGTGCCGCTATTATATATAAGGAGGTTTGCCTATCACAGTGTGTGAGTGGGTCCCACCTGCCAGCGGGTGGGTGGGTGGGTGGGTCCTCCCTCGGCCAGCAGGTGGGTTGTGTTGTGGTATGGAAGTTGTACACACGAATCACATGGTGGCGGGCCCACCCGCGCCGCGCACACATGTCTGGCCAGCCTCACAGATGCGCAGATGCCGCTGTGTATGTCTGGCCTCACAGATGCGCGGGTGCCGCTGTGTATGTCTGGCCAGCCTCACAGATGCGCAGATGCCGCTGTGTATGTCTGGCCAGCCTCACAGATGCGCGGGTGCCGCTGTGTATGTCTGGCCAGCCTCACAGATGCGCGGGTGCCGCTGTGTATGTCTGGCCAGCCTCACAGATGCGCGGGTGCCGCTGTGTATGTCTGGCCAGCCTCACAGATGCGCGGGTGCCGCTGTGTATGTCTGGCCAGCCTCACAGATGCGCGGGTGCCGCTGTGTATGTCTGGCCAGCCTCACAGATGCGCGGGTGCCGCTGTGTATGTCTGGCCAGCCTCACAGATGCGCGGGTGCCGCTGTGTATGCGGATATAATGTTCACGTATTTCGCGGATGCGGATGTGTTTAGGATATTTTGTTATATTCTCTAATGGATTAAGAATAATTCATTCGTTACGGAACATCAATCACCTCTAAATGGCAGCAACTTTCTTTACAAAGTCCTGAGTGATTATAGTTACTTATTGTTATAACAAGTTAAAGTTACACAAGTTGTGTGTTGCCAGGATATGGGAGGGTGACCCACCTGGTCATGCCCCCAACCAACCCACCTTCCCCACCCGCCTCCATCATTCTTAATGTGCTCAACTTAACTCCTCATCTACCAACACTGTACCGCTCTCTCATCACTTACTCAGTCGCAATTTAAAATTCAAGATAAAACCCACCACTTACTATGATCACCGCTAGGTGGGCAACCCACCACAACATGATCATCGCTAGGTTGGCAACCCACCACCTATCATGATCATCGCTAGGTTGGCAACCCACCACCTACCATGATCATCGCTAGGTGGGCAACCCACCACCTACCATGATCACCGCTAGGTGGGCAACCCACCACCTACCATGATCACCGCTAGGTGGGCAACCCACCACCTACCATGATCATCGCTAGGTTGGCAACCCACCACCTACCATGATCATCGCTAGGTGGGCAACCCACCACCTACCATGATCACCGCTAGGTGGGCAATCCACCACCTACCATGATCATCGCTAGGTTGGCAACCCACCACCTACCATGATCATCGCTAGGTGGGCAACCCACCACCTACCATGATCACCGCTAGGTGGGCAACCCACCACCTACCATGATCATCGCTAGGTGGGCAACCCACCACCTACCATGATCATCGCTAGGTTGGCAACCCACCACCTACCATGATCATCGCTAGGTGGGCAACCCACCACCTACCATGATCATCGCTAGGTTGGCAACCCACCACCTACCATGATCATCGCTAGGTGGGCAACCCACCACCTACCATGATCACCGCAAGGTGGGCAACCCACCACCTACCATGATCATCGCTAGGTGGGCAACCCACCACCTACCATGATCACCGCTAGGTTGGCAACCCACCACCTACCATGATCATCGCTAGGTGGGCAACCCACCACCTACCATGATCATCGCTAGGTGGGCAACCCACCACCTACCATGATCATCGCTAGGTGGGCAACCCACCACCTACCATGATCATCGCTAGGTGGGCAACCCACCACCTACCATGATCACCGCTAGGTGGGCAACCCACCACCTACCATGATCATCGCTAGGTGGGCAACCCACCACCTACCATGATCATCGCTAGGTTGGCAACCCACCACCTACCATGATCATCGCTAGGTGGGCAACCCACCACCTACCATGATCATCGCTAGGTGGGCAACCCACCACCTACCATGATCATCGCTAGGTGGGCAACCCACCACCTACCATGATCATCGCTAGGTGGGCAACCACCACCTACCATGATCATCGCTAGGTGGGCAAACCCACCACCTACCATGATCACGCTAGGTGGGCAACCCACCACCTACCATGATCATCGCTAGGTGGGCAACCCACCACCTACCATGATCACGCTAGGTTGGCAACCCACCACCTACCATGATCATCGCTAGGTGGGCAACCCACCACCTACCATGATCATCGCTAGGTGGGCAACCCACCACCTACCATGATCATCGCTAGGTGGGCAACCCACCACCTACCATGATCACCGCTAGGTTGGCAACCCACCACCTACCATGATCATCGCTAGGTGGGCAACCCACCACCTACCATGATCATCGCTAGGTGGGCACCCACCACCTACCATGATCATCGCTAGGTGGGCAACCCACCACCTACCATGATCACCGCTAGGTGGGCAACCCACCACCTACCATGATCATCGCTAGGTGGGCAACCCACCACCTACCATGATCATCGCTAGGTGGGCAACCCACCACCTACCATGATCATCGCTAGGTGGGCAACCCACCACCTACCATGATCATCGCTAGGTGGGCAACCCACCACCTACCATGATCATCGCTAGGTGGGCAACCCACCACCTACCATGATCACCGCTAGGTGGGCAATCCACCAGCTACCATGATCACCGCTAGGTGGGCACCCACCACCTACCATGATCATCATTAAGTGGGCAACCCACCACCTACCATGATCACCGCTAGGTGGGCAATCCACCAGCTACCATGACCACCGCTAGGTGGGCACCCACCACCTACCATGATCATCACTAAGTGGGCAACCCACAACCTATCATGATCACTCGGTGGGCAACCTACCACCTATCATGATCATTGCTAGCTGGGCAACCCACCACCTACCATGTTCACCGCTAGTTGGGCAACCCACCAACTAACATGATCTGTTCCTCTGTTCATGTCCATCTGTTCCTCTGTCCATGACCTTCTGTTCCTCTGTTCATGTCCATCTGTTCCTCTCCTCATGTCCATCAGTTCCTCTGTTCATGTCCATCAGTTCCTCTGTTCATGACCTGTTCCTCTGTTCATGTCCATCAGTTCCTCTGTTCATGACCTGTTCCTCTGTTTATGTCCATCAGTTCCTCTGTTCATGACCTGTTCCTCTGTTCATGTCCATCAGTTCCTCTGTTCATGACCTGTTCCTCTGTTCATGTCCATCAGTTCCTCTGTTCATGACCTGTTCCTCAGTTCATGTCCATCAGTTCCTCTGTTCATGACCTGTTCCTCTGTTCATGTCCATCAGTTCCTCTGTTCATGACCTGTTCCTCTGTTCATGTCCATCTGTTCCTCTGTTCATGACCTGTTCCTCTGTTCATGTCCATCAGTTCCTCTGTTCATGACCTGTTCCTCTGTTCATGTCCATCAGTTCCTCTGTTCATGACCTGTTCCTCTGTTCATGTCCATCTGTTCCTCTGTTCATGACCTGTTCCTCTGTTCATGTCCATCAGTTCCTCTGTTCATGACCTGTTCCTCTGTTCATGTCCATCAGTTCCTCTGTTCATGACCTGTTCCTCTGTTCATGTCCATCTGTTCCTCTGTTCATGACCTGTTCCTCTTTTCATGTCCATCTGTTCCTCTGTTCATGACCTGTTCCTCTGTTCATGTCCATCAGTTCCTCTGTTCATGACCTGTTCCTCTGTTCATGTCCATCAGTTCCTCTGTTCATGACCTGTTCCTCTGTTCATGTCCATCTGTTCCTCTGTTCATGACCTGTTCCTCTGTTCATGTCCATCAGTTCCTCTGTTCATGACCTGTTCCTCTGTTCATGTCCATCAGTTCCTCTGTTCATGACCTGTTCCTCTGTTCATGTCCATCTGTTCCTCTGTTCATGACCTGTTCCTCTGTTCATGTCCATCTGTTCCTCTGTTCATGACCTGTTCCTCTTTTCATGTCCATCAGTTCCTCTGTTCATGACCTGTTCCTCTGTTCATGTCCATCAGTTCCTCTGTTCATGACCTGTTCCTCTGTTCATGTCCATCTGTTCCTCTGTTCATGACCTGTTCCTCTGTTCATGTCCATCAGTTCCTCTGTTCATGACCTGTTCCTCTGTTCATGTCCATCAGTTCCTCTGTTCATGACCTGTTCCTCTGTTCATGTCCATCTGTTCCTCTGTTCATGACCTGTTCCTCTGTTCATGTCCATCAGTTCCTCTGTTCATGACCTGTTCCTCTGTTCATGTCCATCAGTTCCTCTGTTCATGACCTGTTCCTCTGTTCATGTCCATCTGTTCCTCTGTTCATGACCTGTTCCTCTGTTCATGTCCATCTGTTCCTCTGTTCATGACCTGTTCCTCTGTCCATGTCCATCTGTTCCTCTGTTCATGACCTGTTCCTCTGTTCATGTCCATCAGTTCCTCTGTTCATGACCTGTTCCTCTGTTCATGTCCTTCTGTTCCTCTGTTCATGTCCATCTGTTCCTCTGTTCGTGTTCCTCTGTTTATTTCCGTCTCCTGGTCGTCCGTAACTTTGACTGCCAACAGTGCAGCATTACCTTCACCCCCAACACACACACACACACACACACACACTACACAAACAGTACTGTAATTAACAAGTAATAAACAAAGACGACAATGTTAACAATTGTTAACAAATAAATAGAAACTTAGTTTAACAATTTGCCTTAGACGTCACGCTTAGCCCACTGGCTCATGGTCAAGGGTGGCTCATACACACAAACATTCATACATACATACATACTATACATACATACCATACATACATACAAACATACTTACCGGACATACATACATACATACATACCATACATACATACCGTACATACACATACCATACATACATACATACATACATACATACATACATACATACATACATACCGTACATACACATACCATACATACATACCGTACATACACATACCATACATACATACCGTGCATACACATACCATACATACATACATACATACATACATACATACATACATACATACCGTACATACACATACCATACATACATACCGTACATACACATACCATACATACATACCGTACATACACATACCATACATACATACATACATACATACATACATACATACATACCGTACATACATATATACATACATACATAGTTCGGCCGCTGTGAAAAATCAATAGGTCTGTCTGTGGCCAGGGAGGGTGACCTGCAGGCCAGGGAGGGTGGCCTGCAGGCCAGGGAGGGTGGCCTGCAGGCCAGGGAGGGTGGCCTGCAGGCCAGGGAGGGTGGCCTGCAGGCCAGGGAGGGTGACCTGCAGGCCAGGGAGGGTGACCTGCAGGCCAGGGAGGGTGGCCTGCAGGCCAGGGAGGGTGGCCTGCAGGCCAGGGAGGGTGGCCTGCAGGCCAGGGAGGGTGACCTGCAGGCCAGGGAGGGTGGCCTGCAGGCCAGGGAGGGTGAACGCGGGTCAGGGAAGGAGGCCTGCAGCCAGGGAGAATGGCTTCTGGGTAATAAGGGCGGCTTGCAAGATAGGGATAAAAGCTTGCAGACCTTGTATAGTGGCCTGTAGGTCAGGGAGAGAGGCTTATGGGCCAGAGGGTAGCCTGCAGTAGGAGGGAAGGGGGGGGGGGGTGCAGACAGGGCATCTGCAAGCCTAGGAGGGAGGCTGAGGGTCGTCATAGTACCTGGTCTTCATCCTCCCTGGTCGTCATAGTACCTGGTCTTCATCCTCCCTGGTCGTCATAGTACCTGGTCTTCATCCTCCCTGGTCGTCATAGTACTTGGTCTTCATCCTCCCTGGTCGCCATAGTACCTGGTCTTCATCCTCCCTGGTCGCCATAGTACCTGGTCTTCATCCTCCCTGGTCGTCATAGTACTTGGTCTTCATCCTCCCTGGTCGACATAGTACCTGGTCTTCATCCTCCCTGGTCGCCATAGTACCTGGTCTTCATCCTCCCTGGTCGCCATAGTACCTGATCTTCATCCTCCCTGGTCGTCATAGTACCTGGTCTTCATCCTCCCTGGTCGTCATAGTACCTGGTCTTCATCCTCCCTGGTCGTCCTAGTAATATGAAAGAACAGATCTTGGACAAGTGTGAAGTGATATTGATCTTTTACTGTAAAGTTGAATGAGATAATACCACAGTATTGTACAAACAGGCCACACCCTGCAACACCCACAAAGACAGAACAGACCAGCCATACCCTGCAACACCCACAAAGACAGAACAGACCAGCCATACCCTGCAACACCCACAAAGACAGAACAGACCAGCCATACCCTGCAACACCCACAAATACAGAACAGACCAGCCATACCCTGCAACACCCACAAAGACAGAACAGACCAGCCATACCCTGCAACACCCACAAAGACAGAACAGACCAGCCATACCCTGCAACACCCACAAAGACAGGACAGACCAGCCATACCCTGCAACACCCACAAATACAGAACAGACCAGCCATACCCTGCAACACCCACAAATACAGAACAGACCAGCCATACCCTGCAACACCCACAGGCATAGGACAACACATTGGTATGTACAACACGTTGTTTTCAGTAATCATAATGGAGAAGTCATCAGGAAACATTGACTCATCATTATCTTCAACTATTCCAATGTGAAGAATGCATGGTTCACAGGTCAAGCTGGGACGTGACCAGTAATGGCCCTCAGAGCCCGTTACCAGTAAACACGTATGGTAGCGTAACGGATGATAACGTAGAGATAAATGATCCACTAGAGAGGAAATACAGGAGGGGAAACACAGGAGATAAACCAAACGAAGCCTACAATATGGCCACCAAGAGATGAGTGAGATATGTAAAGGTATCGGTATTCCAGGAGCCAAGAATAACACTAGAATTAAATGACCCAACAAACTTCTCCCTAAGTGTACGTACACACGGCAGATATTATCACCTCAACACAAGACTTCGTGAGGGCCATTGAGAGCACGTCCATGTGCTCAGCCCCAGGCCCGGACTTATGGAACTCAGTCTTCATAAAGACATACAAGGCACCTCCAGCACGTAGTTGTAAAACATGTCATCTTCAGTGTCTCCATAGTAAAATGCTTTTCCCTAATTAACACGAGCCACAGTTCCATTTCATCCTTTGTAGATGATACAGGAATATGTATGATAATCACATCAGTAGATGATCCTGAAGACTACGAAGTGATATAAAGGAAGTCTAACTGGGGAACCGAGAACAACATGCTTAACAATGGATATCAATGTCAACTCCTCCGGTATGGGGAAAATTAAATCACAGACAACACAGAACACGAGACAGACACCGAAGCTATCATAAACCAGCAGAATAATGTGAAAACCCTTGGAGTAATGTTCTAGCGACATAACCTTTAGCGAACACAACACAACAACGGTTGCCTCATGCAGAAGATGACAGACTGGATCCTGCGGACCTTCAAGCCAAGGGAAGAAAAACCAATGATGATATTCAGGACGCTGGTTCTTTCACGAGTTGAGTATTGCTGCAATTCAACATCACCATACAAGACGGCCGAAATTGCAGATTTAGAGAATGTTCAAAGATCTTTCACAGCTCAAGTTAAAGTGATAAACGTACTAAATTACTGGGAACGGCTGAAACCTCTGATGGTATACTACCTGGAGTGAGCGCAGACGGGAGAGGTATATCATCATGTATACCTGGAAAATCCTAGAAGGTATGGTTCCCAACTTCCATTCAGAAATAACATGTTACTGGCACGACAGGCATGGAAGACTGTACAATACTACCTCTGAAATCCCAAGGTGCCATATGCACAAAAAGAGAGAACACCTTAAACATGCGGGGCCCAAGACACCTTGCCATCTACCATCATGAGAAACAGCCTGGGATGGTGCACGGTAGAGAAGTTCAAGATGCACTGGACAAGTACCTACAAAGTGTACCACACCAGCCAGGCTGTGGGGGCCTGAGGGATGCGGCCGGCTTCCAACACCTTGCTCCACCAACCACCCAATCCACCACCAGCCTGGGCTGGGGAATGAAGACCAGCAAAGATTTTATGAGCAATCCACCTACATATAAAGCTACACAGACACACACACACACACACACACACACACACACACACACACACACACACACACACACATATATTTATTTTATATTATTATACTTTGTCGCTGTCTCCCGCGTTTGCGAGGTAGCGCAAGGAAACAGACGAAAGAAATGGCCCCCCCCCCCCCCATACACATGTATATACATACGTCCACACACGCAAATATACATACCTACACAGCTTTCCATGGTTTACCCCAGACGCTTCACATGCCTTGATTCAATCCACTGACAGCACGTCAACCCCTGTATACCACATCGCTCCAATTCACTCTATTCCTTGCCCTCCTTTCACCCTCCTGCATGTTCAGGCCCCGATCACACAAAATCCTTTTCACTCCATCTTTCCACCTCCAATTTGGTCTCCCTCTTCTCCTCGTTCCCTCCACCTCCGACACATATATCCTCTTGGTCAATCTTTCCTCACTCATTCTCTCCATGTGCCCAAACCATTTCAAAACACCCTCTTCTGCTCTCTCAACCACGCTCTTTTTATTTCCACACATCTCTCTTACCCTTACGTTACTTACTCGATCAAACCACCTCACACCACACATTGTCCTCAAACATCTCATTTCCAGCACATCCATCCTCCTGCGCACAACTCTATCCATAGCCCACGCCTCGCAACCATACAACATTGTTGGAACCACTATTCCTTCAAACATACCCATTTTTGCTTTCCGAGATAATGTTCTCGACTTCCACACATTTTTCAAGGCTCCCAAAATTTTCGCCCCCCTCCCCCACCCTATGATCCACTTCCGCTTCCATGGTTCCATCCGCTGACAGATCCACTCCCAGATATCTAAAACACTTCACTTCCTCCAGTTTTTCTCCATTCAAACTCACCTCCCAATTGACTTGACCCTCAACCCTACTGTACCTAATAACCTTGCTCTTATTCACATTTACTCTTAACTTTCTTCTTCCACACACTTTACCAAACTCCGTCACCAGCTTCTGCAGTTTCTCACATGAATCCGCCACCAGCGCTGTATCATCAGCGAACAACAACTGACTCACTTCCCAAGCTCTCTCATCCCCAACAGACTTCATACTTGCCCCTCTTTCCAAGACTCTTGCATTTACTCCCTAACAACCCCATCCATAAACAAATTAAACAACCATGGAGACATCACACACCCCTGCCGCAAACCTACATTCACTGAGAACCAATCACTTTCCTCTCTTCCTACACGTACACATGCCTTACATCCTCGATAAAAACTTTTCACTGCTTCTAACAACTTGCCTCCCACACCATATATTCTTAATACCTTCCACAGAGCATCTCTATCAACTCTATCATATGCCTTCTCCAGATCCATAAATGCTACATACAAATCCATTTGCTTTTCTAAGTATTTCTCACATACATTCTTCAAAGCAAACACCTGATCCACACATCCTCTACCACTTCTGAAACCACACTGCTCTTCCCCAATCTGATGCTCTGTACCTGCCTTCACCCTCTCAATCAATACCCTCCCATATATATATATATATATATATATATATATATATATATATATATATATATATATATATATATATATATATATATATATATTCTTTCTTTTAAACTATTCGCTATTTCCCGCGTTAGCGAGGTAGCGCTAAGAACAGAGGACTGGGCCTTTGTGGAATATCCTCACCTGGCCCCCCTCTGTTCCTTCTTTTTGGGGAAAAAAAAAGAAAAAAAAACGAGAGGGGAGGATTTCCAGCCTCCCGCTCCCTCCCCTTTTAGTCGCCTTCTACGACACGCAGGGAATACGTGGGAAGTATTCTTAATCCCCTATCCCCAGGGATATATATATATATATATATATATATATATATATATATATATATATATATATATATATATATATATATATATATCTTTTCTTTCATACTATTCGCCATTTCCCGCGATAGTGAGGTAGCGTTAAGAACAGAGGACTGGGCCTTTGAGGGAATATCCTCACCTGGCCCCCTTCTCTGTTCCTTCTTTTGGAAAATTAGAAAAAAAGAAAGAAAAAAAACGAGAGGGGAGGATTTCCAGCCCCCCCGCACCCTTTCCTTTTAGTCGCCTTCTACGACACGCAGGGAATACGTGGGAAGTATTGTTTCTCCCCTATCCCCAGGGATATATATATATATATATATATATATATATATATATATATATATATATATATATATATATATATATATATATATATATATACATTATTTATATGTTTTTTATTTCATTTTGCTTTGTCGCTGTCTCCCGCGTTAGCGAGGTAGCGCAAGGACACAGACGAAAGAATGGCCCAACCCACCCATATACACATGCATATACATACACGTCCACACACGCAAATATACATACCTATACATCTCAACGTATACATATATATACACACACAGACATATACATATATACACATGTACACAATTCACACTGTCTGCCTTTATTCATTCCCATCGCCACATCACCACACATGAAATAACATCCCCCTCCCCCCTCATGTGTGCGAGGTAGCGCTAGGAAAAGACAACAAAGGCCACATTCGTTCACACTCAGTCTCTAGTCGTCATGTAATAATGCACCGAAACCACAGCTCCCTTTCCACATCCAGGCCCCACACAACTTTCCACGGTTCACCCCAGACGCTTCACATGCCCTGGTGCAATCCATTGAGAGCACGTCGACCCCAGTATACCACATCGTTCCAATTCACTCAATTCCTTGAACGCCTTTCACCCTCCTGCATGTTCAGGCCCCGATCACTCAAAATCTTTTTCACTCCATCTTTCCACATCCAATTTGGTCTCCCACTTCTCCTCGTTCCCTCCACCTCCGACACATATATCCTCTTGGTCAATCTTTCCTCACTCATTCTCTCCATGTGCCCAAACCATTTCAAAACACCCTCTTCTGCTCTCTCAACCACGCTCTTTTTATTTCCACACATCTCTCTTACCCTTACGTTACTTACTCGATCAAACCACCTCACACCACACATTGTCCTCAAACATCTCATTTCCAGCACATCCATCCTCCTGCGCACAACTCTATCCATAGCCCACGCCTCGCAACCATACAACATTGTTGGAACCACTATTCCTTCAAACATACCCATTTTTGCTTTCCGAGATAATGTTCTCGACTTCCACACATTTTTCAAGGCTCCCAAAATTTTCGCCCCCTCCCCCACCCTATGATCCACTTCCGCTTCCATGGTTCCATCCGCTGACAGATCCACTCCCAGATATCTAAAACACTTCACTTCCTCCAGTTTTTCTCCATTCAAACTCACCTCCCAATTGACTTGACCCTCAACCCTACTGTACCTAATAACCTTGCTCTTATTCACATTTACTCTTAACTTTCTTCTTCCACACACTTTACCAAACTCCGTCACCAGCTTCTGCAGTTTCTCACATGAATCCGCCACCAGCGCTGTATCATCAGCGAACAACAACTGACTCACTTCCCAAGCTCTCTCATCCCCAACAGACTTCATACTTGCCCCTCTTTCCAAGACTCTTGCATTTACCTCCCTAACAACCCCATCCATAAACAAATTAAACAACCATGGAGACATCACACACCCCTGCCGCAAACCTACATTCACTGAGAACCAATCACTTTCCTCTCTTCCTACACGTACACATGCCTTACATCCTCGATAAAAACTTTTCACTGCTTCTAACAACTTGCCTCCCACACCATATATTCTTAATACCTTCCACAGAGCATCTCTATCAACTCTATCATATGCCTTCTCCAAATCCATAAATGCTACATACAAATCCATTTGCTTTTCTAAGTATTTCTCACATACATTCTTCAAAGCAAACACCTGATCCACACATCCTCTACCACTTCTGAAACCACACTGCTCTTCCCCAATCTGATGCTCTGTACCTGCCTTCACCCTCTCAATCAATACCCTCCCATATATATATATATATATATATATATATATATATATATATATATATATATATATATATATATATATATATATATATATATATATATTCTTTCTTTTAAACTATTCGCTATTTCCCGCGTTAGCGAGGTAGCGCTAAGAACAGAGGACTGGGCCTTTGTGGAATATCCTCACCTGGCCCCCCTCTGTTCCTTCTTTTTGGGGAAAAAAAAAGAAAAAAAAACGAGAGGGGAGGATTTCCAGCCTCCCGCTCCCTCCCCTTTTAGTCGCCTTCTACGACACGCAGGGAATACGTGGGAAGTATTCTTAATCCCCTATCCCCAGGGATATATATATATATATATATATATATATATATATATATATATATATATATATATATATATATATATATATATATATATATATCTTTTCTTTCATACTATTCGCCATTTCCCGCGATAGTGAGGTAGCGTTAAGAACAGAGGACTGGGCCTTTGAGGGAATATCCTCACCTGGCCCCCTTCTCTGTTCCTTCTTTTGGAAAATTAGAAAAAAAGAAAGAAAAAAAACGAGAGGGGAGGATTTCCAGCCCCCCCGCACCCTTTCCTTTTAGTCGCCTTCTACGACACGCAGGGAATACGTGGGAAGTATTGTTTCTCCCCTATCCCCAGGGATATATATATATATATATATATATATATATATATATATATATATATATATATATATATATATATATATATATATATATATATACATTATTTATATGTTTTTTATTTCATTTTGCTTTGTCGCTGTCTCCCGCGTTAGCGAGGTAGCGCAAGGACACAGACGAAAGAATGGCCCAACCCACCCATATACACATGCATATACATACACGTCCACACACGCAAATATACATACCTATACATCTCAACGTATACATATATATACACACACAGACATATACATATATACACATGTACACAATTCACACTGTCTGCCTTTATTCATTCCCATCGCCACATCACCACACATGAAATAACATCCCCCTCCCCCCTCATGTGTGCGAGGTAGCGCTAGGAAAAGACAACAAAGGCCACATTCGTTCACACTCAGTCTCTAGTCGTCATGTAATAATGCACCGAAACCACAGCTCCCTTTCCACATCCAGGCCCCACACAACTTTCCACGGTTCACCCCAGACGCTTCACATGCCCTGGTGCAATCCATTGAGAGCACGTCGACCCCAGTATACCACATCGTTCCAATTCACTCAATTCCTTGAACGCCTTTCACCCTCCTGCATGTTCAGGCCCCGATCACTCAAAATCTTTTTCACTCCATCTTTCCACATCCAATTTGGTCTCCCACTTCTCCTCGTTCCCTCCACCTCCGACACATATATCCTCTTTGTCAATCTTTCCTCACTCATTCTCTCCATGTGACCAAACCATTTCAAAACACCCTCTTCTGCTCTCTCAACCACACTCTTTTTATTACCACACATCTTTCTTACCTTATTATTACTTACTCGATCAAACCACCTCACACCACATATTGTCCTCAAACATCTCATTTCCAGCACATCCACCCTCCTCCGCACAACTCTATCCATAGCCCAGGCCTCGCAACCATACAACATTGTTGGAACCACTATTCCTTCAAGCATACTCATTTTTGCTTTCCGAGATAATGTTCTCGACTTCCACACATTCTTCAAGGCTCCCAGAATTTTCACCCCCTCCCCCACCCTATGATTGACTTCCGCTTCCATGGTTCCATCCGCTGCCAGATCCACTCCCAGATATCTAAAACACTTCACTTCCAGTTTTTCTCCATTCAGTCTTACCTCCCAATTGACTTGACCCTCAACCCTACTGTACCTAATAAACTTGCTCTTATTCTCATTTACTCTCAACTTTCTTCTTTCACACACTTTACCAAACTCAGTCACCAGCTTCTGCAGTTTCTCACATGAATCAGCCACCAGCGTTGTATAATCTGCAAACAACAACTGACTCACTTCCCAAGCTCTCTCATCCCCAACAGACTGCATACTTGCCCCTCTTTCCAAAACTCTTGCATTCACCTCCCTAACAACTCCATCCATAAAAGAATTAAACAACCATGGAGACATCACACACACCTGCCGTAAACCTACATTCACTGAGAACCAATCACTTTCCTCTCTTCCTACACGTACACATGCCTTGCATCCTCGATAAAAACTTTTCACTGCTTCTAACAACTTGCCTCCCACACCATATATTCTTAATACCTTCCACAGAGCATCTCTATCAACTCTATCATATGCCTTCTCCAGATCCATAAATGCTACATACAAATCCATTTGCTTTTCTAAGTATTTCTCACATACATTCTTCAAAGCAAACACCTGATCCACACATCCTCTACCACTTCTGAAACCACACTGCTCTTCCCCAATCTGATGCTCTGTACATGCCTTCACCCTCTCAATCAATACCCTCCCATTTAATTTCCCAGGAATACTCAACAAACTTATACCTCTGTAATTTGAGCACTCACCTTTGTCCCCTTTGCCTTTGTACAATGGCACTATGCAAGCATTCCACCAATCCTCAGGCACCTCACCATGAGTCATACATACATTAAATAACCTTAACAACCAGTCAACAATACAGTCACCCCCTTTTTTTTTTTTTTTTTATAAATTCCACTGCAAATCCATCCAAACCTGCTGCCTTGCCGGCTTTCATCTTCCTCAAAGCTTTTACTACCTCTTCTCTGTTTACGAAATCATTTTCCCTAAGCCTCTCACTTTGCACACCACCTCGACCAAAACACCCTATATCTGCCACTCTATCATCAAACACATTCAAAAAACCTTCAAAATACTCACTCCATCTCCTTCTCACATCACCACTACTTGTTATCACCTCCCCATTAGCCCCCTTCACTGAAGTTCCCATTTGCTGCCTTGTCTTACGCACTTTATGTACCTCCTTCCAAAACATCTTTTTATTCTCCCTAAAATTTAATGATACTCTCTCACCCCAACTCTCATTTGCCCTCTTTTTCACCTCTTGCACCTTTCTCTTGACCTCCTGCCTCTTTCTTTTATACATCTCCCACTCATTTGCATTATTTCCCTGCAAAAATCGTCCAGATGCCTCTCTCTTCTCTTTCACTAATAATTTTACTTCTCCATCCCACCACTCACTACCCTTTCTAATCAGCCCACCTCCCACGCTTCTCATGCATCAAGAATCTTTTGCGCAAGCCATCACTGCTTCCCTAAATACATCCCATTCCTCCCCCGCTCCCCTTACCTCCTGTGTTCTCACCTTTTTCCATTCTGTACTCAGTCACTCCTGGTACCTCCTCACACAAGTCTCCTTCCCAAGCTCACTTACTCTCACCACTCTCTTCACCCCAACATTCTCTCTTCTTTTCTGGAAACCTCTACATATCTTCACCTTCGCCTCCACAAGATAATGATCAGACATCCCTCCAGTTGCACCTCTCAGCACATTAACATCCAAAAGTCTCTCTTTCGCGCGCCTATCAATTAACACGTAATCCAATAACGCTCTTTGGCCACCTATCCTACTTACATACGTATACTTATGTATATCTCTCTTTTTAAACCAGGTATTCCCAATCACCAGTCCTTTTTCAGCACATAAATCTACAAGCTCTTCACCATTTCCATTTACAACACTGCACACCACATGTATACCTTTGCATTCAAATCACCCATCACTATAACCCGGTCTCGTGCATCAAAACTACTAACACACTCATTCAGCTACTCCCAAAACACTTGCCTCTCATGATCTTTCTTCTCATGCCCATGTGCATATGCACCAATAATCCCCCATCTCTCCCCATCAACTTTCAGTTTTACCCATATCAATCTAGAATTTACTTTCTTACACTCTATCACATACTCCCACAACTCCTGTTTTAGGAGTAGTGCTACTTCTTCCCTTGCTCTTGTTCTTTCACTAACCCCTGACTTTACTCCCAAGACCTTCCCAAACCACTCTTCCCCTTTACCCTTGAGCTTCGTTTCACTCAGAACCAAAACATCCAGGTTCCTTTCCTCAAACATACTACCTATCTCTCCTTTTTTCTCATCTTGGTTACATCCACACACATTTAGACACCCCAATCTGAGCCTTCTAGGAGGATGAGCACTTCCTGCGTGACTCCTTCTTCTGTTTCCCCTTTTAGGAAGTTCAATTACAAGGAGGGGAGGGTTTCTAGCCCCCCGCTCCCGTCCCCTTTATTCGCCTTCTACGACACGCGAGGAATGCGTGGGAAGTATTCTTTCTCCCCTAACCCCAGGGATAATATATATATATATATATATATATATATATATATATATATATATATATATATATATATATATATATATATTTTCTATTTTTCTATTAAGTCTATTGGGTAATATGTAATGGCATCTGGTTATTCAAATCCTTCTTGCTTACGAGGAATTGTTCAGTTGGCATCATTCAATGGGTTAAAAAATTCACTGAAATTTATGACGTAGTCACCTGGTATTTTCCTGCTATCCATGGTGAAGAAATGTAGTTTCTGTCTTCGGCTCAGACTTCTTGAATCACTTTACCATATTGGACGTCCTCCTCTACACCTTCTCTAAGTGTCCATGTCGGCGCGGTCAACAAACTTTAGGAGCATATTTTGGTTTTGACCTGAAACTTGAGGTTTTCTCTAATTTTATATGTCATAAAATATGCCCACATGGAATGAAAGCTTAATGTCTAAGTATGGAACACTATACAAAATAACTGTATGCTTGGAGGGTATGATGTGGCTGTGTAGTGTGTAGTGACGAGTGTCATGCAGGACGAGTGATGTTTGTGGAGTAACATTACATATCGGTAAGTGTCTTTGTTTAGTTTCTCTTGCATTATAATGTAAAGCCCAACACCTAAACTGAGTCATGTCACCAAACTTAAACTTACCAGACAGTCATCTCTAGCTGGACTCGTGTCTTACCATCTTTAAGAATTTTCATCAAATCACGAAGAAATTCACTGTAACAGGTCAGAAAAAGTGTAAGTTCAATTCTAGCATTTAATTGGCAATTACATACACCATGGAAAACTCTGCTCAAGAGTTTAACCCTTTGTGTACAATAATGGTCATGTTCAGTTTGGTAAATATATCATACAAATGATACTATACGTTTCAGGGACATACTCTTCTTAATATTCAAATCCATAACATTATCTCTCGATTTTCCTCTTTATACAAAACATAAATTCTATTTACATAACTTCAGTGTGCATTCGAAAGGTCTTACATTTTCTGATAGGAAATGTATTCTAGATTTTTGGTTGTCCTTTATGTATATATATATATATATATATATATATATATATATATATATATATATATATATATATATATATGCTGGAGTGAGGACACAGTAATATGCGTTGATCTGGCATTTGCTAATAACCACGTGTGAAGAAAAATGAAACGGTAAGTTCTCAGTGTAGTTCGTGTAAGTACATCGGTAAGTTCCCAGTGTAGTTCGTGTAAGTACATCGGTAAGTTCCCAGTGTAGTTCGTGTAAGTACATCGGTAAGTTCCCAGTGTAGTTCGTGTAAGTACATCGGTAAGTTCTCAGTGTAGTTCGTGTAAGTACATCGGTAAGTTCCCAGTGTAGTTCGTGTAAGTACATCGGTAAGTTCCCAGTGTAGTTCGTGTAAAAACATCGGTAAGTTCCCAGTGTAGTTCGTGTAAGTACATCGGTAAGTTCTCAGTGTAGTTCGTGTAAGTACATCGGTAAGTTCTGTGTAGTTCGTGTAAGTACATCGGTAAGTTCTCAGTGTAGTTCATGTAGAGTACATCGTTAGGGCAGATGCAGGAGTGAGATGTACAACCTGACGACGGTGTACTTACACGAGTCAGTACATGTATGAGAGGCCGAGTTAGGACGCCGCTGGGACACGTGTGTGTGGTCTGGGGTCTGGCAATGCTCCTGCCTGTCATACTATTTATTATATGGTCAAGATGGGTGACCGTATACACATTTCGCTTACAACAAAACTATCCACCTCATAAATTTATATTGACCTTCATGTTCATGTTACCATTCTTTGAGTATTCAATGAGAAATGTAACGTAAACATCAGTAAAGGTCAATATAAACCAGATAGCTTTGATGTAGGGAAAAATATGCAAACGTTTCCCTTGTCCAAATTGTATATATTGTGACGTACACGCTGCCAGACCCCCAGCATCACAAACACCTGTAACAACAGTGACTTATCTCCGCCTCTTTTACTGACGTCGTTCTGAGTCTTCATTCTTGTATGACCCATGACCATGTGATCATTACACGAAAGTGCACTTGGAAACATCGTGTTTCATTTTCCTCGTGGTTTTATGCATATAATGTAGATCACGTGCACCAACGTGACCTACTGCCATACAATAATATTGATGTCAAAATATAATGGAGCTCAGAGAGGCAGGCGTGGCTGTAGCCTCGTATCATCATTGTCTTGGTGAGATTCAGCTACGGGCACCTCAGGCGTACCGCGTATTACCGACACCGCGACGGGGACGCATCTCACGTGGTGTCATAACGGCCCTAAATAGGGCCGAGTCCTTTCTTGTCCATGGTTGTGCCTGTGTGGTTCACTCCGAGACGAAGGACACCTCTGGTTTAACAATATGCCTCGCCACCCACCCCTCCATCTCTGCCAGGGGGTTCAAAAAGTGGTTTGGACCTCTTTGTTCCTGTATGAACTTGCGCAAGGTTGCTAGGGCTTGCATGGCCTCACTGGGGATAGTAGAACCACCTCCATTACCCGCCTCCAACTCCTCCGCCAGCGTGTGCTCCGCGTCCATGGAGCCATCCTCGCCCTGCTCCATCTTGGTCTGCACCCGACTGTCAATATTGAGGTAGGACTCGAAAGTGACTTCTCCCGGGATGTCGATGCCCGAGCGCCTGGCTCGTTCTAGGAGGGCATGCTCGTCCTCCACACCCAGCTGCTCCGTCTCATCCGGGTCCAGCAGCTGCTCCAGACCCGCCTGCTTAAAACTGTTCACGACAAGCTCTGGCTTGATCTGCTTCCATGCCGTCTGCAGTAACTCCAAAGCTTCCAACAATGTTACATCGTACTCCCGTCCTCTCTCGCGACATTCTATCAGCCTCTCCAACACAGAGCGACGGTAGAAGGTTTTCAAGTTCTGAATAACACCTTGTTCAACTGGCTGTAGCTTTGAGGTAGTATCTGGTGGAAGGAATGTAAGCTGAACATTACTTAGGCTTTCTAAGTTTGGGTGCGCTGAGCAAGTGTCAACTAAAACAACAATGTTTCTATTTAGATTTTGATATTGCTCATCCAGCTGCCGCACCCAGCCCTCGAAAATAGTGGACGTCATCATGGCTGAATCATTGGCTTCATAAGGCAAGGGTAGTGTTTCCACGTTACGCGAGGCTTTTGGGTCTTTCATCTGGCCAATGACTAACAAGGGAAGCTTTTCACTGCCGTCCATGTTCACAGCGACCATCAGTGTAAGTCTTTCCTTAACCCACGCCCACCTGTGGCCCTCTTCTTCCTTCATAGTTAGAGATCTGTCTGGCAGGAGGTTGTAGAATAGAGCTGCCTCGCTAGCACTGAAAATATCTCGAGGTTTGTTGTGCCTTAACAGCGAAGGAACTGTGTCGTACAACCAAGTACTCGTAAGGTCTTCAGAGGGCGGGGCAGGAGGCTCTATGGCACCTATTGGAAACAACTTGTTTAGTTGCTCTTGTGTTTCTGCGGCGGAGGCAGCGCCGAGGTTAGGCACAGGACCAGACAGCCACGCCCCTGAAGAACCGTCCACGGCCTCTAAAGCGGCCGTTTCGACTGCGGGCATCGAGGGAGGGAACCATGAAGTGGGGGAATTTTCTGAATCTGAGCCAGGCTCTGCTGGGGCAGGCGGCAGGGGGGTAGGCTGTCGGTCTGGCGGTTCGTTGAAGGTGCCGCCTCCCATTTCTTGACTGTTCTTAGGATTAAACGAGAGTCCGTGTCGAGCTTTAAAACGATCTAGCCATCCAACACTGCATGAAAACTCTGGGTGACCCAGTTCCTGAGCCAAGGTGACACCCATGCCCTGCAGGATGGGGCCCGTGATGGGTATGTTGGCTGCCCTGGCATACCTGAACCACGTCAAAAGGGCCTCCTCCACGTCTGGGTAAGCTGCTGTACGCATGCGTCTGCGTCCAGCTGCGTATCTTTGTGACTTAAACTGTGTCATGATTCTGTCTTTGTTCTTCATTATGGTGGAGAGTGTAGACGGTCTCAGGCCCCACTCTCTCGCTATATCTGCTTTCTTCTTAGCGCCTCTGGCCTCCACCTGCTCGATTAGTTTAGCTTTGTTGGCTATAGTCAGTTCCTGCCTGTCACGCTTGGCTCTGGCGCCTCCAACTGCCGACACTCCCATTCCGAAAGGCAAACCCAAATTTTTTATTAATTCCAATGGGAAAGGAAGTGCCAGAGCTTTTGCTGCTTCTGTGGCCGAGGGAGGCAGATCACCCTTGAGTGTATCAGGTTCCTGATGTTCCATGTCTCCTTCTTCCTCAACCTCAGAGACGTCCTTCTCGGATGACGTAGCGCCAGTTTTCATTTTAGATAACTGAGCGAGGTATTTTGCCATCTCAAACGGTGGAGGATCTCCCTTACTTTCCTCAGATTGCCTGTCGTCACTATCATCCGAGTCCACGTCCTCAGGTCTGCCATTAGACTGTACACCACTTTGGCATGATCGACCCTCCGAGGACTGTGGGGCTGTATCACCAGAAGGGGCTGGCGTCTTCCCTCGTCTTCCTCGCTCCGTGTATGGCCCCGACTTCCTGCTCTTCGCTGATCTGGATGTATTATGTTTTGCCGTCTCAAGCTGCCTGGCATACATCTTCGCGATTTCAGAAGGTTTGGCGGCATTCTTCATCATTTCTAATTGTTGAGCATAAAGCTTAAGGATCTCGGACGGCTGGGTTGCTACTTTGGCTTTTTCTACCTCTGCCTCCCGCTTGGCCCTGTCTGCGTCCTCCGCCTCTCTCTTTGCTTTTTCTGCTTGTTCAGCTTCCAGCCTCGCCTTCTGAGCCTGGACCTTGGCCTGTATTGCACTCTGGGCCGCTCGCTTGGCCATCTCCAGCTGCTGGGCGTAACCCTTGGCGAAATCAAAAGGATGACTCCCTCCCTTCTGGTTACCGCCCTTTGACTTTACGGTCGGCTGCGGGGCAGTCTTAGGCATCTCCATGGGTACCTCCAGCCCATGGTGGGTATCAGCCATGGGCTGTGGTGCGTCTGTCTTGGGCGGGGCGGTGGCGGAGTGGGGCTCAGAGCACTGCTGCTGCTGCTGGTGGTAGCCCTTGGCGTAGTCGTAAGGATGAACTAGCTCCAGACCGCCGCGAGCCATGTCAATCGGCTGCTGCACCCCGCCTCTCGCCATCTCGTACGGCTGCGTCCGGGGCATGTCGTAGGTTTCGTTGCCTCTCGCCATGTCGTAATTCTGAGGTACTCTGGCCATGTCGTACGGTGTATTACCTCTTGGCATTTCAAATGGCTGAGCGACACCTCTGGTCATGTCATATTGCTGAGCAACACCCCGGGGTATGTCAAACGACTGGTGAACACCCCTGGACATTTCGAACGTCTGCGGAACAGTTCTGGGCATTTCAAACGGTGACGCTACGCCTCTAGCCATTTCAAATGGATGTGCGACGCCCCTCGGCATTTCATAAGGCTGGTGAGCACCCTTGCCCATGTCGAAGGTCTGGTATGTCCCCCTGACCATGTCTGACGACTGTGACACATACCTGGTCATATCAAAGGGTGGGTGGTCACTCCGTGGGATGTCATAGGGCTGTGCCACGCCTCTGGCCATTTCACAAGCCTGAGCATCACCCTTCGCCATTTCGCCTGCAGAATTCGACATAATGGATTGTTGCCCGTAGCCCTTATGTATTTAATTGATATGGGTTCACATCTACAATGCTGTTCCTTAACTAATAAAATGTCACAGTCACAAAAAATATAATGGTTCTGATATCACTGGGCAACACAAAGCACAACACAAGTTTTCATTTTCAAATCGGACTATACAGAGCAAAGTTTGTACTAACGAGGTTCCACTGAGTCGGGGTCGGCGGCGCGTCACAAGCCTACTGCATCCTCAGTCCTCACGTCTCTTTACACACTATGACAGTTCCTTCTACAACACTCCCTGTCCTCTACTGTTTACATTTATATTAACTATTCACTTATATTCTTGCTAACCTTTGTCTTGTAATCGATCAATTTAGAAAACCAGCCCAAACGAGAGTAAACACAACGCGTAGCGGCCACCAACACTGCCTTGCTTTGTACCGAGTAAACGCGACCCACCTCCACCCAATGTTGCCACTAGTAAAACTACCCATCATTTACCATACAAAATATTTCCATATAAATATCCCCTTGGGATCTTTAGCTTATTTACATGATACTTAATTTTCTTTCAATTAAAAGGGTTTTGTATAAATTGTCTTTATTTCTATATTGACTAATTAATACAGATCATATGAAAATGTTCCTCTTGCAAGGTTTGTGCCGGCAACTCCAGCGTGTGGGTTGCCAGGTGTCGCTAACATCACTCTTGGCCGACTTGCCTACTGTACCTGAGATCGATTTTATAGGCTTTAAACTTCGCGTCCAGTCGCGCAAATATTACAAGTTTATGTCCTTTCTCATTAAGCTGTAATTAGGCATCTTCATGTAGCTTTACTAATTATTTATATCAAATATTCCCGTATTTCTTGGATGAGTAAGACTGTGGATCGAGGTAGGCGTTAGAGGGATTTCATAGAGGATGGGTAGGTAGAGGGTGTAGGATTAAGGCCCGGATTAAGCGCATTAACGAGGTAGACGAAAGGGGCCTCGATCGCCGACATTATTAGAATTGTTTCCTTTTCTCTACAACATTCTACGCTCGGCATAAACTTTATGGCGAAACATCGAATTTTCTTGTAAAGCAAAACGTGAGGCAGTGCAGACAGCATAACGGGATATATGGAACAATATAATAATAAAGTTCAACCTCGTTTGTTCGAACGTCGAGACGACTACAATGTGTACGAATAGATCAACATTCGAATAATTTCATGATGTTTATGGTTGTAAATGTTATGTGTGAAACAGAACGATGAATTACTTTACTAAGTGTCAACACTAGTTAAGTATGGTTCAGTATAGTTACTTTTAGTTTTGATATAAAAGGTGAATTATGGGACTTTTCTTCGTTCATTTATTCCCCCTCTGATAAAGTCTAGCGGTGTACAAAGCCCTTTAAACCGAAATCTTCTGATGCAACACTTTAGTTGTTAGCACCGTTTGGTCAGGCCGCCAGCCTATGTTGCATCTTCCATATTTGGGTTCTGAATTTTTCGTATGTAATTGTATTATTACGTAACGTATTGTGTCATGATCAACTTGCATGCATATGAACACAATTACAGACTATAGCCAACTAAACCTGCAACCCTCTGAACTGCCCACGTATCTTATCCATTATTAATGGATTAATAACATTGTCATCTCTTATAATTCCTTGATCATCTTCAAATCGTTGTTAAGACGATATATTATGTGATCAACGAACTGGATAGAAAAGTTTGCGTATAGGACAGGCGTCAGGGAAGGCCATGTTGGAGCGTGTTATTAGCTAACAACTAACGTCTATGATTTGCAGGGTTGTTAAGAGAAGTTTTTTACGATACATTTCTCATGGAGTAAAATTCTCTCGTATGTTAGTGACGACATTAGGTAAACAATAGTTTAATAGAACGACAATTTAAGTAAAGATCAACAAACAGCAAATTGGTCAACAAAAATGTTTCAGTTCCTCGATCGGTCATGGGTGCCCGCAGATAATGGACTACTTGCGTACATATTAGCCTGGTACTGGATCCACGAGGAATGAAGTATATTTTCATAATGATTTCGTCAAAAACAATGTTGGTTGATGAGTGAGGAAAGCTTGACAAAGAAGACATATATGTCAGAGTAGGAGGGAACGAGGAGAAATGGGAAACCAAATTGGAGGTGGAAAGATAGAGTGAAAAAGATTTTGAGCGATTGAGACCTGAACATACAGGAGAGTGAAAGGCGAGCAAGGAATGGAGTGAATTGGAACGATGTGGTATACCGGGGTGGACCTGCTGTCAATGTATTGAACCAGGGCATGTGAAGCGTCTGAGGTAAATCATGGAAAGTTTTGTGGGGCCTGGATGTGGAAAGGGAGATGTGGTTTCGGTGCATTATGCATGACAGCTAGAGACTGAGTGTGAACGAATGTGGCTACTCCTTCCTTTGCTCGTGTCCTTTCACCAACCCATGACTTTACTCCCAAGACATTCCCAAACCACTCTTCCCGTTTACCCTTGAGCTTCGTTTCACTCAGAGCCAAAACATCCAGGTTCCTTTCCTCAACATACTACCTATATCTCATTTTTTCTCTCTCATATTGGTTACATCCACACACATTTAAACACCCCAGTCTGAGTCTTCTAGGAGGATGACCACTCCTCGCATGACCCGTTCTGTTTCCCCTTTTAGAGAGTTAAAATACAAGAGAGACTTTTGGATGTTAATATGCTGAGAGGTGCAACTGGAGGGATGTCTGATCATTATCTTGTGGAGGCGAAGGTGAAGATTTGTAGAGGTTTTCAGAAAAGAAGAGAGAATGTTGGGGTGAAGAGAGCGATGAGAGTAAGTGAGCTACGGAAGGAGACGTGTGAGGAAGTACCAGGAGAGACTGAGTACAAAATGGAAAAAGGTGAGAACAAATGAGGTAAGGGGAGTGGGGGAGAAATGGGATGTATTTAGGGAAGCAGTGATGGCTTGCACAAAAGATGTTTGTGGCATGAGAAGCGCGGGAGGTGGGCAGATAAGAAAGGGTAGTGAGTGGTGGGATGAAGAAGTAGGATTATTAGTGAAAGAGAAGAGAGAGGCATTTGGACGATTTTTGCAGGGAAAAAATGCAAATGAATGGGAGATGTATAAAAGAAAGAGGCAGGAGGTCAAGAGAAAGGTGCAAGAGGTGAAAAAGATGGCAAATGAGAGTTGGGGTGAGAGAGTATCATTAGATTTTAGGGAGAATAAAAAGATGTTCTGGAAGGAGGTAAATAAAGTGCGTAAGACAAGGGAGCAAATGGGAACTTCAGTGAAGGGGGCTAATGGGGATGTGATAACAAGTAGTGGTGATGTGAGAAGGAGATGGAGTGAGTATTTTGAAGGTTTGTTGAATGTGTTTGATGATAGAGTGACAGATATAGGGTGTATTGGTCGAGGTGGTGTGCAAAGTGAGAGGGTTAGGAAGAATGATTTGGTAAACAGAGAAGAGGTAGTAAAAGCTTTGCGGAAGATGAAAGCCGGCAAGGCAGCGGTTTTGGATGGTATTGCAGTGGAATTTACTAAAAAAGGGGGTGACTGTATTGTTGACTAGTTGTTAAGGTTATTTAATGTATGTATGACTCATGGTGTGGTGCCTGAGGATTGGCGGAATGCTTGCATAGTGCCATTGTACAAAAGCAAAGGGGATAAGAGTGAGTGCTCAAATTACAGAGGTATAAGTTTGTTGAGTATTCCTGGGAAAATAGATTGGGGAAGAGCAGTGTGGTTTCAGAAGTGGTAGAGGATGTGTGGATCAGGTGTTTGCTTTGAAGAATGTTTGTGAGAAATACTTAGAAAAGCAAATGGATTTGTATGTAGCATTTATGGATCTGGAGAAGGCATATGACAGAGTTGATAGAGATGCTCTGTGGAAGGTATTAAGAATATACGGTGTGGGAGGCAAGTTGTAAGATGCAATGAAAAGTTTTTATCGAGGATGTAAGGAATGTGTATGTGTAGGAAGAGAGGAAAGTGATTGGTTCTCAGTGAATGTTGGTTTGCGGCAGGGGTGCGTGATGTCTCCATGGTTGTTTAATTTGTTTATGGATGAGGTTGTTAGTGAAGTGAACGCAAGAGTTTTGGAAAGAGGGGCAAGTATGCAGTCTGTTGTGGATGAGAGAGCTTGGGAAGTGAGTCAGTTGTTGTTCGCTGATGATACAGCGCTGGTGGCTGATTCATGTGAGACACTGCAGAAGCTGGTGACTGAGTTTGGTAAAGTGTGTGAAAGAAGAAAGTTGAGAGTAAATGTGAATAAGAGCAAGGTTATTAGGTACAGTAGGGTTGAGGGACAAGTCAATTGGGAGGTGAGTTTGAATGGAGAAAAACTGTAGGAAATGAAGTGTTTTAGATATCTGGGAGTGGATTTGGCAGCGGATGGAACTATGTAAGCGGAAGTGAATCATAGGATGGTGGAGGGGGCGAAAGTTTTGGGAGAACGTTATCTTGGAAAGCAAAAATGGGTATGTTTGAAGGAATAGTGGTTCCGACAATGTTATATGGACGCGAGGTGTGGGCTATGGATAGAGTTGTGCGCAGGAGGGTGGATGTGCTGGAAATGAGATGTTTGAGGATAATATGTGGTGTGAGGTGGTTTGATCGCGTAAGTAATGAAAGGGCAAGAGAGATGTGTGGTAATAAAACGAGTGTGGTTGAGAGAGCAGAAGAGGGTGTTTTGAAATGGTTTGGTCACATGGAGAAAATGAGTGAGGAAGGATTGACGAAGATGATTTATGTGTCAGAGGTGGAGGGAACGAGAAGTGGGAGACTAAATTGGAGGTGGAGAGATGGAGTGAAAAAGATCTTGAGTGATCGGGGCCTGAACATGCAGGAGGTTGAAAGGTGTGCAAGGAATAGAGTGAATTGGAACGATGTGGTATACGGGGTCGACGTGCTGTCAGTGGACTGAACCAGGGCATGTGAAGTGTCTGGGGTAAACCATGGAAAGTTGTGTGAGGCCTGGATGTGGAAAGGGAGCTGTGGTTCCGGTGCATTATACATGACAGGTAGAGACTAACTGTGAACGAATGCTGCATTTGTTGTATTTTCCTGCGATACCTCGCACACATGCGGGGGGAGTGGGTTGTCATTTCATGTGTGGCTTGGTGGCGACGGGAATGAATAAGAGCAGAGAGTATGAATTGTGTACATGTGTATATATGTATATGTCTGTGTATATATATATATATATATATATATATATATATATATATATATATATATATATATATATATATATATATATATATATATATATATATATATATATATATTTTTTTTTTTTTTTTTTTTATTTATATATTTATTTATTATACTTTGTCGCTGTCTCCCGCGTTTGCGAGGTGGCGCAAGGAAACAGACGAAAGAAATGGCCCAACCCACCCCATGCACATGTATATACATACGTCCACACACGCAAATATACATACCTACACAGCTTTCCATGGCTTACCCCAGACGCTTCACATGCCTTGATTCAATCCACTGACAGCACGTCAACCCCGGTATACCACATCGCTCCAATTCACTCTATTCCTTGCCCTCCTTTCACCCTCCTGCATGTTCAGGCCCCGATCACACAAAATCTTTTTCACTCCATCTTTCCACCTCCAATTTGGTCTCCCTCTTCTCCTTGTTCCCTCCACCTCCGACACATATATCCTCTTGGTCAATCTTTCCTCACTCATCCTCTCCATGTGCCCAAACCACTTCAAAACACCCTCTTCTGCTCTCTCAACCACGCTCTTTTTATTTCCACACATCTCTCTTACCCTTACGTTACTCACTCGATCAAACCACCTCACACCACACATTGTCCTCAAACATCTCATTTCCAGCACATCCATCCTCCTGCGCACAACTCTATCCATAGCCCACGCCTCGCAACCATACAACATTGTTGGAACCACTATTCCTTCATACATACCCATTTTTGCTTTCCGAGATAATGTTCTCGACTTCCACACATTCTTCAAGACCCCCAGAATTTTCGCCCCCTCCCCCACCCTATGATCCACTTCCGCTTCCATGGTTCCATCCGCTGCCAGATCCACTCCCAGATATCTAAAACACTTCACTTCCTCCAGTTTTTCTCCATTCAAACTCACCTCCCAATTGACTTGACCCTCAACCCTACTGTACCTAATAACCTTGCTCTTATTCACATTTACTCTTAACTTTCTTCTTCCACACACTTTACCAAACTCAGTCACCAGCTTCTGCAGTTTCTCACATGAATCAGCCACCAGCGCTGTATCATCAGCGAACAACAACTGACTCACTTCCCAAGCTCTCTCATCCCCAACAGACTTCATACTTGCCCCTCTTTCCAAAACTCTTGCATTTACCTCCCTAACAACCCCATCCATAAACAAATTAAACAACCATGGAGACATCACACACCCCTGCCGCAAACCTACATTCACTGAGAACCAATCACTTTCCTCTCTTCCTACACGTACACATGCCTTACATCCTCGATAAAAACTTTTCACTGCTTCTAACAACTTTCCTCCCACACCATATATTCTTAATACCTTCCACAGAGCATCTCTATCAACTCTATCATATGCCTTCTCCAAATCCATAAATGCTACATACAAATCCATTTGCTTTTCTAAGTATTTCTCACATACATTCTTCAAAGCAAACACCTGATCCACACATCCTCTACCACTTCTGAAACCACACTGCTCATCCCCAATCTGATGCTCTGTACATGCCTTCACCCTCTCAATCAATACCCTCCCATATAATTTACCAGGAATACTCAACAAACTTATACCTCTGTAATTTGAGCACTCACTCTTATCCCCTTTGCCTTTGTACAATGGCACTATGCACGCATTCCGCCAATCCTCAGGCACCTCACCATGAGTCATACATACATTGAATAGCCTTACCAACCAGTCAACAATATAGTCACCCCCTTTTTTAATAAATTCCACTGCAATACCATCCAAACCTGCTGCCTTGCCGGCTTTCATCTTCCGCAAAGCTTTCACTACCTCTTCTCTGTTTACCAAATCATTTTCCCTAACCCTCTCACTTTGCACACCACCTCGACCAAAACACCCTATATCTGCCACTCTATCATCAAACACATTCAACAAACCTTCAAAATACTCACTCCATCTCCTTCTCACATCACCACTACTTGTTATCACCTCCCCATTTGCGCCCTTCACTGAAGTTCCCATTTGCTCCTTTGTCTTACGCACTTTATTTACCTCCTTCCAGAACATCTTTTTATTCTCCCTAAAATTTAATGATACTCTCTCACCCCAACTCTCATTTGCCCTTTTTTTCACCTCTTGCACCTTTCTCTTGACCTCCTGTCTCTTTCGTTTATACATCTCCCACTCAATTGCATTTTTTCCCTGCAAAAATCGTCCAAATGCCTCTCTCTTCTCTTTCACTAATACTCTTACTTCTTCATCCCACCACTCACTACCCTTTCTAATCAACCCACCTCCCACTCTTCTCATGCCACAAGCATCTTTTGCGCAATCCATCACTGATTCCCTAAATACATCCCATTCCTCCCCCACTCCCCTTACTTCCATTGTTCTCACCTTTTTCCATTCTGTACTCAGTCTCTCCTGGTACTTCCTCACACAGGTCTCCTTCTCAAGCTCACTTACTCTCACCACCCTCTTCACCCCAACATTCACTCTTCTTTTCTGAAAACCCATACAAATCTTCACCTTAGCCTCCACAAGATAATGATCAGACATCCCTCCAGTTGCACCTCTCAGCACATTAACATCCAAAAGTCGCTCTTTCGCACGCCTGTCAATTAACACGTAATCCAATAACGCTCTCTGGCCATCTCTCCTACTTACATAAGTATACTTATGTATATCTCGCTTTTTAAACCAGGTATTCCCAATCATCAGTCCTTATATATATATATATATATATATATATATATATATATATATATATATATATATATTTCTTTTTTTTTTTTTTTTTTTTACTTTGTCGCTGTCTCCCGCGTTTGCGAGGTAGCGCAAGGAAACAGACGAAAGAAATGGCCCCCCCCCCCATACACATGTATATACATACGTCCACACACGCAAATATACATACCTACACAGCTTTCCATGGTTTACCCCAGACGCTTCACATGCCTTGATTCAATCCACTGACAGCACGTCAACCCCGGTACACCACATCGCTCCAATTCACTCTATTCCTTGCCCTCCTTTCACCCTCCTGCATGTTCAGGCCCCGATCACACAAAATCTTTTTCACTCCATCTTTCCACCTCCAATTTGTCTCCCTCTTCTCCTCGTTCCCTCCACCTCCGACACATATATCCTCTTGGTCAATCTTTCCTCACTCATTCTCTCCATGTGCCCAAACCACTTCAAAACACCCTCTTCTGCTCTCTCAACCACGCTCTTTTTATTTCCACTCATCTCTCTTACCCTTACGTTACTCACTCGATCAAACCACCTCACACCACACATTGTCCTCAAACATCTCATTTCCAGCACATCCATCCTCCTGCGCACAACTCTATCCATAGCCCACGCCTCGCAACCATACAACATTGTTGGAACCACTATTCCTTCAAATATACCCATTTTTGCTTTCCGAGATAATGTTCTCGACTTCCACACATTCTTCAAGGCCCCCAGAATTTTCGCCCCCTCCCCCACCCTATGATCCACTTCCGCTTCCATGGTTCCATCCGCTGCCAGATCCACTCCCAGATATCTAAAACACTTCACTTCCTCCAGTTTTTCTCCATTCAAACTCACCTCCCAGTTGACTTGACCCTCAACCCTACTGTACCTAATAACCTTGCTCTTATTCACATTTACTCTTAACTTTCTTCTTCCACACACTTTACCAAACTCAGTCACCAGCTTCTGCAGTTTCTCACATGAATCAGCCACCAGCGCTGTATCATCAGCGAACAACAACTGATTCACTTCCCAAGCTCTCTCATCCCCAACAGACTTCATACTTGCCCCTCTTTCCAAAACTCTTGCATTTACCTCCCTAACAACCCCATCCATAAACAAATTAAACAACCATGGAGACATCACACACCCCTGCCGCAAACCTACATTCACTGAGAACCAATCACTTTCCTCTCTTCCTACACGTACACATGCCTTACATCCTCGATAAAAACTTTTCACTGCTTCTAACAACTTTCCTCCCACACCATATACTCTTAATACCTTCCACAGAGCATCTCTATCAACTCTATCATATGCCTTCTCCAGATCCATAAATGCTACATACAAATCCATTTGCTTTTCTAAGTATTTCTCACATACATTCTTCAAAGCAAACACCTGATCCACACATCCTCTACCACTTCTGAAACCACACTGCTCTTCCCCAATCTGATGCTCTGTACATGCCTTCACCCTCTCAATCAATACCCTCCCATATAATTTACCAGGAATACTCAACAAACTTATACCTCTGTAATTTGAGCACTCACTCTTATCCCCTTTGCCTTTGTACAATGGCACTATGCACGCATTCCGCCAATCCTCAGGCACCTCACCATGAGTCATACATACATTAAATAACCTTACCAACCAGTCAACAATACAGTCACCCCCTTTTTTAATAAATTCCACTGCAATACCATCCAAACCTGCTGCCTTGCCGGCTTTCATCTTCCGCAAAGCTTTCACTACCTCTTCTCTGTTTACCAAATCATTTTCCCTAACCCTCTCACTTTGCACACCACCTCGACCAAAACACCCTATATCTGCCACTCTATCATCAAACACATTCAACAAACCTTCAAAATACTCACTCCATCTCCTTCTCACATCACCACTACTTGTCATCACCTCCCCATTTGCGCCCTTCACGGAAGTTCCCATTTGCTCCCTTGTCTTACGCACTTTATTTACCTCCTTCCAGAACATCTTTTTATTCTCCCTAAAATTTACTGATAGTCTCTCACCCCAACTCTCATTTGCCCTTTTTTTCACCTCTTGCACCTTTCTCTTGACCTCCTGTCTCTTTCTTTTATACATCTCCCACTCAATTGCATTTTTTCCCTGCAAAAATCGTCCAAAAGCCTCTCTCTTCTCTTTCACTAATACTCTTACTTCTTCATCCCACCACTCACTACCTTTTCTAATCAACCCACCTCCCACTCTTCTCATGCCACAAGCATCTTTTGCGCAATCCATCACTGATTCCCTAAATACATCCCATTCCTCCCCCACTCCCCTTACTTCCATTGTTCTCACCTTTTTCCATTCTGTACTCAGTCTCTCCTGGTACTTCCTCACACAGGTCTCCTTCCCAAGCTCACTTACTCTCACCACCCTCTTCACCCCAACATTCACTCTTCTTTTCTGAAAACCCATACAAATCTTCACCTTAGCCTCCACAAGATAATGATCAGACATCCCTCCAGTTGCACCTCTCAGCACATTAACATCCAAAAGTCGCTCTTTCGCACGCCTGTCAATTAACACGTAATCCAATAACGCTCTCTGGCCATCTCTCCTACTTACATAAGTATACTTATGTATATCTCGCTTTTTAAACCAGGTATTCCCAATCATCAGTCCTTTTTCAGCACATAAATCTACAAGCTCTTCGCCATTTCCATTTACAACACTGAACACCCCATGTATACCAATTATTCCCTCAACTGCCACATTACTCACCTTTGCATTCAAATCACCCATCACTATAACCCAGTCTCGTGCATCAAAACCACTAACACACTCATTCAGCTGCTCCCAAATCACTTGCCTCTCATGATCTTTCTTCTCATGCCCAGGTGCATATGCACCAATAATCACCCACCTCTCTCCATCAACTTTCAGTTTTACCCATATTAATCGAGAATTTACTTTCTTACATTCTATCACATACTCCCACAACTCCTGTTTCAGGAGTATTGCTACTCCTTCCCTTGCTCTTGTCCTCTCACTAACCCCTGACTTTACTCCCCAGACATTCCCAAACCACTCTTCCCCTTTACCCTTGAGCTTCGTTTCACTCAGAGCCAAAACATCCAGGTTCCTTTCCTCAAACATACTACCTATCTCTCCTTTTTTCACATCTTGGTTACATCCACACACATTTAGGCACCCCACTCTGAGCCTTCGAGGAGGATGAGCACTCCCCGCGTGACTCCTTCTTCTGTTTCCCATTTTAGAAAGTTAATACAAGGAGGGGAGGATTTCTAGCCCCCCGCTCCCGTCCCCTCTAGTCGCTTTCTACGACACGCGAGGAATACGTGGGAAGTATTCTTTCACCCCTATCCCCAGGGATAATATACACATATATATACATATACACCTACACACACATACACATACATACGCACATATATATATATATATATATATATATATATGTATGGTTGCGAGGCGTGGACTATGAATAGAGTTGTGCGCAGGAGGATGGATGTGCTGGAAATGAGATGTTTGAGGACAATGTGTGGTGTGAGGTGGTTTGATCGAGTAAGTAACGTAAGGGTAAGAGAGATGTGTGGAATGAAAAGAAAGATCATGAGAGGCAAGTGTTTTGGGAGCACCTGAATGAGTGTGTTAGTGGTTTTGATGCACGAGACTGGGTTATAGTGATGGGTGATTTGAATGCAAAGGTGAGTAATGTGGCAGTTGAGGGAATAATTGTTATACATGGGGTGTTCAGTGTTGTAAATGGAAATGGTGAAGAGCTTGTAGATTTATGTGCTGAAAAAGGACTGGTGATTGGGAATACCTGGTTTAAAAAGCGAGATATACATAAGTATACGTATGTTAGTAGGAGAGATGGTCAGAGAGCGTTATTGGATTACGTGTTAATTGACAGGCGCGCGAAAGAGAGACTTTTGGATGTGGTGCAACTGGAGGGATGTCTGTTCATTATCTTGTGGAGGCTAAGGTGAAGATTTGTATGGGTTTTCAGAAAAGAAGCGTGAATGTTGGGGTGAAGGGGGTGGTGAGAGTAAGTGAGCTTGGGAAGGAGACTTGTGTGAGGAAGTACCAGGAGAGACTGAGTACAGAATGGGAAAAGGTGAGAACAATGGAATATATATATATATATATATATATATATATATATATATATATATATATTATCCCTGGGGATAGGGGAGAAAGAATACTTCCCACGTATTCCCTGCGTGTCGTAGAAGGCGACTAAAAGGGGAGGGAGCGGGGGGCTGGAAATCCTCCCCTCTCAATTTTTTTTTAATTTTCCAAAAGAAGGAACAGAGAAGGGGGCCAGGTGAGGATATTCCCTCAATGGCCCAGTCCTCAGTTCTTAACGCTACCTCGCTAACGCGGGAAATGGCGAATAGTTTGAAAAAAAAAAAAAAAAAAAAAATATATATATATATATATATATATATATATATATATACATATATATATATATATATATATATATATATATATATATATATATATATATATATATATATATATATATATATATGTATATATATATATATATATATATATATATATATATATATATATATATATATATATATATATATATATATATATATATTTTTATTATTATTATTTTGCTTTATCGCTGTCTCCCGCGTTAGCGAGGTAGCGCAAGGAAACAGACGAAAGAATGGCCCAACCCGCCCACATACACATGTATATACATACATGTCCACACACGCACAATATACATACCTATACATCTCAATGTACACATATATATACACACACAGACAGATACATGTACATAATTCACACTGTCTGCCTTTATTTATTCCCATCGCCACCTCGCCACACATGGAATAACAACCCCCTCCCCCCTCATGTGTGCGAGGTAGCGCTAGGGAAAACACCAAAGGCCCCATTCGTTCACACTCAGTCTCTAGCTGTCATGTAATAATGCACCGAAACCACAGCTCCCTTTCCACATCCAGGCCCCACACACTTTGCATGGTTTACCCCAGACGCTTCTCATGCCCTGGTTCAATCCACTGACAGCACGTCAACCCCGGTATACCACATCGTTCCAATTCACTCTATTCCTTGCACGCCTTTCACCCTCCTGCATGTTCAGGCCCCGATCACTCAAAATCTTTTTCATTCCATCTTTCCACTTCCAATTTGGTCTCCCACTCCTCCTCGTTCCCTCCACCTCTGACACATATATCCTCTTGGTCAATCTTTCCCCACTCATTCTCTCCATGTGACCAAACCATTTCAAAACACCCTCTTCTGCTCTCTCAACCATACTCTTTTTATTTCCACACATCTCTCTCACCCTTACATTACTTACTCGATCAAACCTCCTCACACCACATATTGTCCTCAAACATCTCATTTCCAGCACATCCATCCTCCTGCGCACAACTCTATCCATAGCCCACGCCTCGCAACCATACAACATTGTTGGAACCACTATTCCTTCAAACATACCCATTTTTGCTTTCCGAGATAATGTTCTCGACTTCCAAACATTCTTCAAGGCTCCCAGAATTTTCGCCCCCTCCCCCACCCTATGATTCACTTCCGCTTCCATGGTTCCATCCGCTGGCAGATCCACTCCCAGATATCTAAAACACTTTACTTCCTCCAGCTTTTCTCCATTCAAACTTACCTCCCAATTGACTTGACCCTCAACCCTACTGTACCTAATAACCTTGCTCTTATTCACGTTTACTGTTAACTTTCTTCTTTCACACACTTTACCAAACTCAGTCACCAGCTTCTGAAGTTTCTTACATGAATCAGCCACCAGCGCTGTATCATCAGCGAACAACAACTGACTCACTTCCCAAGCTGTCTCATCCACAACAGACTGCATTCTTGCCCCTTTTCCCAAAACTCTTGTATTCACCTCCCTAACAACCCCATCCATAAACAGATTAAACAACCATGGAGACATCACACACCCCTGCCGGAAGCCTACATTCACTGAGAACCAATCACTTTCCTCTCTTCCTACACGTACACATGCCTTACATCCTCGATAAAAACTTTTCACTGCTTCTAACAACTTGCCTCCCACACCATATATTCTTAATACCTTCCACAGAGCATCTCTATCAACTCTATCATATGCCTTCTCCAGATCCATAAATGCTACATACAAATCCATTTGTTTTTCTAAGTATTTCTCGCATACATTCTTCAAAGCAAACACCTGATCCACATATCCTCTACCACTTCTGAAACCACACTGCTCTTCCCCAATCTGATGCTCTGTACATGCCTTCACCCTCTCAATCAATACCCTCCCATATAATTTATAATTCATATATATATATATATATATATATATATATATATATATATATATATATATATATATATATATATATATATATATATATATATATATATATATATATATATATGTATGTATGTGTATGTGTGTGTGTGTCTGAGTGGATGGGCCATTCTTCGTCTGTTTCCTGGCACTACCTTGGTGATGCAGGAAACGGCAATCAAGTTTAATAGAATAAGATAAAATAATATGATATATATATCTGATGACCATTCCCTCCGTGAACATCAAGGAGTGGCCACAGCAAAAGAATCTCCACTTGTCCCTGCCCTTACATACCTCCCTTGCATACACCATTCCATGCATTCTTCCACTATTTCTATCTCACCAGCATTCCTCTACCCTATTTGTCCATCACAGGTGGTCTTCCGCTCATGCCAACCCCATTAATTGTACTATCATACGTTCTCCTTATTAATTCCCAGTCTTGTATCATTCTCACATGCCCAAACCACCGCAAAGTATTTTATTTCACCCATTCTACCTCTCTACTGTTCACTCTCTTTGCTTTCCCTGCCATACCACATCTCTCAAACACCCTTTCATGTCTTTCTTCATTCCATTGAGTCATACTACATGCTCTTCTCAAATAGCTCATTTCCACAGCTTGGAATTTGACCTCTGTGACTCATTTCATGCCCATGTTTTGGCTTTATTGCACAGGGTTGGGAGGACTATGCTATACCTTAATCCTCTCTTCACTTTCATACGTATATCTTAACCCTTCATTAGTCTATTAAGGGACCCAAAAACTCTTCTTACCTGTACTGCTCTCTCCCTAATCTCTTCTTCCAGTCTTTTTCCTCCCATATCCACAGCACTATTTAGTACACTTTCTTCTATCACTATATATGGTTTTACAAAATCTATACTTTCACTGTGTTTCTTTCAAACACCATTACTTTACTTTCACTTGCATTTACCTTCAATTGCCTACACTTACACACATCATAAAACACACTTCAAACCTTCTGCAACTCCTCTTCACTCGCAGCAAACAACATAATATCATCTGCAAACAGGCTTGCCATTAGCCACCACATGTTATGCCACACTCCATCCATATTTATATATATATTTTTTTTTCATACTATTCGCCATTTCCCGCATTAGCGAGGTAGCATGAAGAACAGAGGACTGAGCCTTTGAGGGAATATCCTCACTTGGCCCCCTCCTCAGTTCCTGTTTTGGAAGATTAAAAAAAAAAAAAAGAGGGGAGGATTTCCAGCCTCCCGCTCCCTCCCCTTTTAGTCGCCTTCTACAACACGCAGGGAATACATGGGAAATATTCTTTCTCCCCTATCCCCAGGGATAAATATATCTTTCTTTCTTTCATACTATTCGCCATTTCCCGCATTAGCGAGGTAGCGTTGAGAACAGAGGACTGGCGGGGTGGTGATGGGAATGAATAAAGGCAGACAGTTTGAATTATGTACATGTGTATATATGTATATGTCTGTGTGTGTATATATATGTGTACATTGAGATGTATAGGTATGTATATTTGCGTGTGTGGACGTGTATGTATATACATGTGTATGTGGGTGGGTGGGGCCATTCTTTTTTCTGTTTCCTTGCGCTACCTCGCTAACGCGGGAGACAACGACAAAGCAAAATAAATAAAAAAATGAAATATATATATATATATATATATATATATATATATATATATATATATATATATATATATATATATATTATTATTATTATTATTTTTATTATTATTTTGCTTTGTCGCTGTCTCCCGCGTTTTGCGAGGTAGCGCAAGGAAACAGACGAAAGAAATGGCCCAACCCACCCCCATACACATGTATATACACACACGTCCACACGCACAAATATACATACCTATACATCTCAACGTATACATATATATACACATACAGACACATACATATATATACATGTACATAATTCATACTGTCTGCCTTTATCTATTCCCATCGCCACCTCGCCACACATGAAATAACAACCCCTTCTCCCCTCATGTGCGTGAGGTAGCGCTAGGAAAAGACAACAAAGGCCACATTCGTTCACACTCAGTGTCTAGCTGTCATGTAATAATGCACCGAATCATATGTAAGATTTACATTTATATGTCTTTAAATCATCATATGTACGTTCTTTTAGTGTTAGGAGAGGAATGTCTGTCTTTGTGATGCCCCGCACAATGACAGATACTACCTGATCTAATGGTTCGGTGCTGTCTGTATTTCTATGTGGTTACTTGGTAGATGAGTTGGTCTTGGCCTCGATACTGTAGTCTGCATGTCTACCCCACCCTAACCCTTCATGTCGACCCTACCCTTACCCTTCGTCTACCCCACTCCTACCGCGCATGTCTACCACACCCTCACCCTTCATGTCCACCCCACCTTCACTCAGCACGGCTACCCCACCTTACCCTGCACGTCTACCCCATCCTCACCCTCCATGTCTACCCCACCCTCACCGCGCATGTCTACCCCACCCTCACCCTTCATCTCTACCCCACCCTCACCCTTCATCTCCACCCCACCCTCACCCTGCATGTTTACCCCACCCTCACTCTTCATGTCTACCCCACCTTCACCTCTCATGTCTACCCCACCCTCACCGTGCATGTCTATCCCACAATCATGGTGCATGCCTAACCCAACCTCACCCTTCATGTCTACCCCACCCTCACCCTGCATGTCTACCCCACCCTCACACTGCATGTCTAACCTACCCTCGCCCTGGATGTCTACCTTAACCTCACCCTGCATGTCTACCTCACCCTCACCCTGCATGTCTACCCCACCTTCTAAGTTCATGTCTACCCCGCCCTCACCCTGCATGTCTATCCTACCCTCACCGTGCATGTCTACCCCACCCTCACCGTGCATGTCTACCCCACCCTCACCGTGCATATCTACCCTACCCTCACCCTGCATGGCTACGAAACCCTCTCCCTGCATGTTTACCCCACCCTCACCGTGCATGTCTACCCTACAATTACCGTGCATGTCTACCCTATCCTCAACCTGCATGTCTACCCCACTCTCACCCTGCATGTCTACCCCACCGTGCATTACTACCCTACCCTCACCGTGCATGTTTACCCCACCCTTACCCTGCATGTTTACCCCAACCTCATCCTCCATGTCTACCCCACCCTCACCCTGCATGTCTACCCCACCCTTGCCGTGCATGTCTTCCCCATCCTCACCGTGCATGTCTACCCCACCCTCGCCGTGCATGTCTACCCCACCCTCAACCTGCATGTCTGCCCCACCTTCACCCTGCATGTCTACCCCAACCTCACCGTGCATGTCTACCCCACCCTCACCCTGTATGTCCACCCCACCCTCATCGTGCATGTCTATCCCACCCTCACCCTGCATGTCTACCCCACCCTCACCCTACATGTCTACCCCACCCTCACCGTGCTTGTCTACCACACCCTCACCGTGAATGTCTACCCCACCCTAACCCTGCATGGGTGCTCTACCCTCTCCCTGCATGTCTACCCCACCCTCACCCTGCATGTCTACCTCACCCTCAAACTGCATGTCTACCCCACACTCACCGTGCATGTCTACCCTGCCCTCACACTGCATGTCTATCCTACCCTCACCGTGCATGTCTACCCCACCCTCTTCGTGCATGTCTACTCCACCCTCACCGTGTATATCTACTCCACACTCACCGTGCATGTCCACCCCACCCTCACCTTGCATGTCTTCCCACCCTTACAGTGCATGTCTACCCCACCCTCACCTTGCATGTCTTCCCACCCTCACCGTGCATGTCTACCCCACCCTCACCCTGCATGTCTACCCCACCCTCACCTGCATGTCTGCCCCACCTTCACCCTGCATATCTACCCCACCATCACCCTGCATGTCTACCCCACCCTCAACGTGCATATCTACCCCACCCTCACCGTGCATGCCACTCTACCCTCACCGTGCATGTCTACCCCAACCTCACCGTGCATGTCTACTCCAACCTCACCCTGCATGTCTACCCCACCCACACCCTGCATGTCTACCTCATCCTCACCGTGCATGTCTAACCCAACCTCACCGTGCATTTCTACCCCACCCTCACCGTGCGTGTCTACCCCAACCTCACCCTGCATGTCTACCCCACCCTCACCGTGTATGTCAACCCCGCCCTCACCGCGCATGTCTACCTCACCGTGCATGTCGACCCCAACCTCACCGTGCATGTCTACTCCACCCTTACCCTGCATTCTACCCCACCCTCACCGTGCATCTCTACTCCACCCTCACCCTGCATGTCTACCCCATACTCACCCTGCATGTCTACCCCACCCTCAGCGTGCTTGTCTACTACACCCTCACCCTGCATGCTGTGGATGACCTGCATTTTTTGTGATGGCAAACTGAAATACTAAGTAAAATAACTATGGGTTAGAATTAGCTGTGCGAGCTGGTAGATCAACAATGAATGTTACATCATATCGATGACTTAAGCGTGTGTGGCAGCAGACTATATATGTTCAGAGCAGATGCTTATCTTTATCTTGGCTAAACTAACCTGATTTATATGCATAGCTCCAGCCAGCATTCTTCCAGCTGTAATGCTCGCGACCTAAAAGTTAAAACGCTTTGGAAATCTAAATCGTTGGAGCTGGAGTTTTATTTTCGTAAGTTTTTAAACTGGGAAGCTTTGAAGGCTGATAAGAAAGAGAATGTAATATATCTATTTTCCGGTTGTCATATGCCTAAACCCTCCCGTTTAAGCTTCGGTCATGTGGAGTGAACGAATGGCTGGTTCATTCGAAGATTCACAGGGAGCCAGTGAATCAGAGGCACTGCCCGGCCCCTGCCCGCGGAGTTGCCAACTTAGCGCTTTTGGCGCTAGACCTAGCGCTTTTTGTTCTTTTTTTCTTTTTTTTACTAGTGCCTAAGTTTTTGCGCCTAAGCGCGTTTTACGGCGTACTTTTTTTCTTTTTTTGTTTAGCGCAAAATTTAGTGGTTTTTCAATGTATGAGGAAATTCAAACATTAATTCTAAAAACTTATGTGATTTAGGGAAGTTTAATCGAAACCTATGAAAATAACGAGGAAAACGATACAAATATTGCACGTAATTAATTTTGAACGAAATGAACTTATTCAAAATTTTTTTAACAGGTTCAATTCGGGTGTAATCCACGAGCTCGCCCTCCTCAAGTCCCCGTTCATTTCAGGGTCAGTCTGACTCTCGGTTGTGACAGAACTATCATCCGTGGTCCTTGAAGAACACTGCTGAGTGTGTGTGTGTGTGTGTGTGAGGCAGGACGGCCACGGCCAGTCGTGTTCAGTAATCCATAATGTATATAATTATTTTGAACGTAGTATTATAACGATTATTTCATGTCACTTGAATGATAAGGATGGCGCGGGGAATGAATCAAACAAAACAAATTGTTACTGACAGCATTACATGTTACTGGTAAATACTGATATCTGGTAATCAATTAATCGCATTTATAGTCTTTTTAGAATTGGCTTCATCGTTCTTATAACGACACCAAGATAATGACTAGTGCAGCTTGGTGGGTCATGATTACTCGTCCACGTTGGCATTTATGATTCTTCATATTTCATAATAAAACCAACTCCAGTCTCTTTACCACAAAATAACACTACTTATACTTACATATCCTTACTAATATGCATTGTTAGTGAAGTAATGCATGGCATGCTGACTCTATATGATTTGGTGAATTGCATAAATATATATATATATATATATATATATATATATATATATATATATATATATATATATATTGGGAGGTGAGTTTGAATGGAGAAAAACTGGAGGAAGTGAAGTGTTTTAGATATCTGGGAGTGGATCTGGCAGCGGATGGAACCATGGAAGCGGAAGTGGATCATAGGGTGGGGGAGGGGGCGAAAATTCTGGGGGTCTTGAAGAATGTGTGGAAGTCGAGAACATTATCTCGGAAAGCAAAAATGGGTATGTTTGAAGGAATAGTGGTTCCAACAATGTTGTATGGTTGCGAGGCGTGGGCTATGGATAGAGTTGTGCGCAGGAGGATGGATGTGCTGGAAATGAGATGTTTGAGGACAATGTGTGGTGTGAGGTGGTTTGATCGAGTGAGTAACGTAAGGGTAAGAGAGATGTGTGGAAATAAAAAGAGCGTGGTTGAGAGAGCAGAAGAGGGTGTTTTGAAGTGGTTTGGGCACATGGAGAGGATGAGTGAGGAAAGATTGACCAAGAGGATATATGTGTCGGAGGTGGAGGGAACAAGGAGAAGAGGGAGACCAAATTGGAGGTGGAAAGATGGAGTGAAAAAGATTTTGTGTGATCGGGGCCTGAACATGCAGGAGGGTGAAAGGAGGGCAAGGAATAGAGTGAATTGGAGCGATGTGGTATACCGGGGTTGACGTGCTGTCAGTGGATTGAATCAAGGCATGTGAAGCGTCTGGGGTAAGCCATGGAAAGCTGTGTAGGTATGTATATTTGCGTGTGTGGACGTATGTATATACATGTGTATGGGGGGGGTTGGGCCATTTCTTTCGTCTGTTTCCTTGCGCTACCTCGCAAACGCGGGAGACAGCGACAAAGTATAATAATAAAAATAAATAATATATATATATATATATATATATATATATATATATATATATAGATAGATAGATAGATAGATAGATAGATAGATATATAGATATAAAGAGAGATAGGTATATATATATATATATATATATATATATATATATATATATATATATATATATATATATTATATATATATATATATATATATATATATATATATATCACACGCGTATAAAGACGAACTGGCAACTGATAAGTCAACTTGCTTTTATGCAGACTAGATCACAGTGTATCATCCATTTTCTTGATTACAAAGTTTTGTGTGGTAACTTCAGAGTTTTAGATTGACAGTGATGTCTTACAGATAGCGACTACACAGTCAAGTAATCACGTAGATACGGTATTAGTAACAGATTCCCAAATGTTACAGTAAGCCAGTGATTGTGAGGTACCAGTTTGTCTCATTACAAACATGACTATATAATCTAAAGATATGAGAATTCTCACTATGTATGATGCTGTAAGATTAGAATGAGTTTATATTCCCAGTACCTTATAGTTTACTTTGATGCTATTTAGTGTTAGTGGTTATATGTGTACAAAATATGTTACGTAGCTTCTGTTTTTTCATTACCAATGTGGCAGTAATTTATTTGTTACTAAATCACATAAAACTATGGATTATCTCTGCAAGATAACTTAAATATTGGAAACAATGATTTATGAAATTGATTTAGTTTCGTTTTCTTCACACTATCATATAAAGATAACAAGGACAAACAAAATCATGAAAAGGAAAAAAATACATAATTGTTTACCCTGGTGTGTCTGGCACCTGCAGCCATGTCCAAGAAGAGTTGAGGCAAACCACTGTTGGTCTCAGTTCACACACTCACCATTACCAGCAGAAACAGTTGAAGAAAGATTCGCACGTCACATATTCTGCTAACGCGTCATATACCCAGGAACATCTGATTTGTAAGTATATATATTATCATAATGAAATGTTGACGATTAAAATATGTTTACTTGTTCCATGCAGAGATGGCTGTTTGGAGTTCACATAAAGAAAAAATAAAAAAGATATACAAATGAGGTAATTGCTTGTTTTCAGCCATTATCTCTCATTTTGCATGATGTCTTTAGAAGTTATGATAATTCGTGTTATAATATCATAAGATGAGGACACTGCAAGAGGCCTGTTGGCCCATGCTAGTCCTGAGTCTGTCCACCTGTACAACCAACTGCCTGAGCCCATAAACACATCCAACATTCGTTTAAAGCTACCTAAAGCTAACCCACGTAGCTTCCACTACTGTACTTGGCAACTTGTTCCATAAATCTGATACCCTATTCCCGCAACACTATTTACCCACATCCGACCTGAATTCATTTTTTCTAATTTAAGTTCATTATTCCTTGTCCTAACCAGTTGCGTCATTCTAAGAATTTTATTCATTTTACCTTTATTAATGGCCTTCACCCATTTAAAAACTTCAGACGTATCCGCTCTAGCCCTCATCTTAAGTGAGCGTAAATTCAGTCTTTTCAACCTTCCTTCATAAGTGAGGTTTATAATTCCAGGGATCATTTTTCTCATCGTCTTTGAACTCTTTCTAAACAATCTATATCAACTGCATAGTATGTAGCAGAAATTGTCCCGCACAATTCAAAAGTGATCTCACCAACTCAAGGTAAAGTTGCAATAGTACTCTTAAGATTTCTTATTGTTAACAGTCCTATTAATGAACCCTAACATCCTATTAGGTTTATTACACAGTTTAATACATTGTTGTTTTACCAATAATAATATTGTCCAGGTCGTAATCAGTGTTCCTGTCTTTATCCACACTAAGTGTTGTGTTGAATTCCCATTTTCCATCACCCGATCACTCCGATAATCTATATTTAAGTTCTTCTGCAAATTCACTTAATTTTCGTGAGTCAATTACGGCCCCTATATTTGCATCATCAGCAAATTTACTTAAGTGGCTGGTTATTCCCATATCCAAATCGTTATATATATATATATATATATATATATATATATATATATATATATATATATATATATATATATATATATATATATTTTTTTTTTTTTTTATTTATTTATTTTGCTTTGTCGCTGTCTCCCGCGTTTGCGAGGTAGCGCAAGGAAACAGACGAAACATATATATATATATATATATATATATATATATATATATATATATATATATATATATTTTTTTATACTTTGTCGCTGTCTCCCGGGTTTGCGAGGTAGCGCAAGGAAACAGACGAAAGAAATGGCCCAACCCACCCCCATACACATGTATATACATACGTCCACACACGCAAATATACATACCTACACAGCTTTCCATGGTTTACCCCAGACGCTTCACATGCCCTGATTCAATCCACTGACAGCACGTCAACCCCGGTATACCACATCGCTCCAATTCACTCTATTCCTTGCCCTCCTTTCACCCTCCTGCATGTTCAGGCCCCGATCACACAAAATCTTTTTCACTCCATCTTTCCACCTCCAATTTGGTCTCCCTCTTCTCCTTGCTTCCTCCACCTCCGACACATATATCCTCTTGGTCAATCTTTCCTCACTCATCCTCTCCATGTGCCCAAACCACTTCAAAACACCCTCTTCTGCTCTCTCAACCACGCTCTTTTTATTTCCACACATCTCTCTTACCCTTACGTTACTCACTCGATCAAACCACCTCACACCACACATTGTCCTCGAACATCTCATTTCCAGCACATCCATCCTCCTGCGCACAACTCTATCCATAGCCCACGCCTCGCAACCATACAACATTGTTGGAACCACTATTCCTTCAAACATACCCATTTTTGCTTTCCGAGATAATGTTCTCGACTTCCACACATTCTTCAAGGCCCCCAGAATTTTCGCCCCCTCCCCCACCCTATGATCCACTTCCGCTTCCATGGTTCCATCCGCTGCCAGATCCACTCCCAGATATCTAAAACTCTTCACTTCCTCCAGTTTTTCTCCATTCAAACTCACCTCCCAATTGACTTGACCCTCAACCCTACTGTACCTAATAACCTTGCTCTAATTCACATTTACTCTTAACTTTCTTCTTCCACACACTTTACCAAACTCCGTCACCAGCTTCTGCAGTTTCTCACATGAATCAGCCAACAGCGCTGTATCATCAGCGAACAACAACTGACTCACTTCCCAAGCTCTCTCATCCACAACAGACTTCATACTTGCCCCTCTTTCCAAAACTCTTGCATTTACCTCCCTAACAACCCCATCCATAAACAAATTAAACAACCATGGAGACATCACACACCCCTGCCGCAAACCTACATTCACTGAGAACCAATCACTTTCCTCTCTTCCTACACGTACACATGCCTTACATCCTCGATAAAAACTTTTCACTGCTTCTAACAACTTTCCTCCCACACCATATATTCTTAATACCTTCCACAGAGCATCTCTATCAACTCTATCATATGCCTTCTCCAGATCCATAAATGCTACATACAAATCCATTTGCTTTTCTAAGTATTTCTCACATACATTCTTCAAAGCAAACACCTGATCCACACATCCTCTACCGCTTCTGAAACCACACTGCTCTTCCCCAATCTGATGCTCTGTACATGCCTTCACCCTCTCAATCAATGCCCTCCCATATAATTTACCAGGAATACTCAACAAACTTATACCTCTGTAATTTGAGCACTGACTCTTATCCCCTTTGCCTTTGTACAATGGCACTATGCACGCATTCCGCCAATCCTCAGGCACCTCACCATGAGTCATACATACATTAAATAACCTTACCAACCAGTCAGTAATACAGTCACCCCCTTTTTTAATAAATTCCACTGCAATATCATCCAAACCTGCTGCCTTGCCGGCTTTCATCTTCCGCAAAGTTTTTACTACCTCTTCTCTGTTTATCAAATCATTTTCCCTAACCCTCTCACTTTGCACACCACCTCGACCAAAACACCCTATATCTGCCACTCTATCATCAAACACATTCAACAAACCTTCGAAATACTCACTCCATCTCCTTCTCACATCACCACTACTTGTTATCACCTCCCCATTTGCGCCCTTCACTGAAGTTCCCATTAGCTCCCTTTTTTTCACCTCTTGCACCTTTCTCTTGACCTCCTGTCTCTTTCTTTTATACATATCCCACTCAATTGCATTTTTTCCCTGCAAAAATCGTCCAAATGCCTCTCTCTTCTCTTTCACTAATAATCTTACTTCTTCATCCCACCACTCACTACCCTTTCTAATCAACCCACCTCCCACCCTTCTCATGCCACAAGCATCTTTTGCGCAATCCATCACTGATTCCCTGAATACATCCCATTCCTCCCCCACTCCCCTTACTTCCATTGTTATCACCTTTTTCCATTCTGTACTCAGATATATATATATATATATATATATATATATATATATATATATATATATATATATATATATATATATATATATATATATATATATGGATTTGTATGTAGCATTTATGGATCTGGAGAAGGCATATGATAGAGTTGATAGAGATGCTCTGTGGAAGGTATTAAGAATATATGGTGTGGGAGGCAAGTTGTTAGAAGCAGTGAAAAGTTTTTATCGAGGATGTAAGGCATGTGTACGTGTAGGAAGAGAGGAAAGTGATTGGTTCTCAGTGAATGTAGGTTTGCGGCAGGGGTGTGTGATGTCTCCATGGTTGTTTAATTTGTTTATGGATGGGGTTGTTAGGGAGGTAAATGCAAGGGTCCTGGAAAGAGGGGCAAGTATGAAGTCTGTGGGGGATGAGAGAGCTTGGGAAGTGAGTCAGTTGTTGTTCGCTGATGGTACAGCGCTGGTGGCTGATTCATGTGAGAAACTGCAGAAGCTGGTGACTGAGTTTGGTAAAGTGTGTGGAAGAAGAAAGTTAAGAGTAAATGTGAATAAGAGCAAGGTTATTAGGTACAGTAGGGTTGAGGGTCAAGTCAATTGGGAGGTGAGTTTGAATGGAGAAAAACTGGAGGAAGTGAAGTGTTTTAGATATCTGGGAGTGGATCTGGCAGCGGATGGAACCATGGAAGCGGAAGTGGATCATAGGGTGGGGGAGGGGGCGAAAATTCTGGGAGCCTTGAAGAATGTGTGGAAGTCGAGAACATTATCTCGGAAAGCAAAAATGGGTATGTTTGAAGGAATAGTGGTTCCAACAATGTTGTATGGTTGCGAGGCGTGGACTATGGATAGAGTTGTGCGCAGGAGGATGGATGTGCTGGAAATGAGATGTTTGAGGACAATGTGTGGTGTGAGGTGGTTTGATCGAGTAAGTAACGTAAGGGTAAGAGAGATGGGTGGAAATAAAAAGAGCGTGGTTGAGAGAGCAGAAGAGGGTGTTTTGAAATGGTTTGGTCACATGGAGAGAATGAGTGAGGAAAGATTGACCAAGAGGATATATGTGTCGGAGGTGGAGGGAACGAGGAGAAGAGGGAGACCAAATTGGAGGTGGAAAGATGGAGTGAAAAAGATTTTGTGTGATCGGGGCCTGAACATGCAGGAGGGTGAAAGGAGGGCAAGGAATAGAGTGAATTGGAGCGATGTGGTATACCGGGGTTGACGTGCTGTCAGTGGATTGAATCAAGGCATGTGAAGCGTCTGGGGTAAACCATGGAAAGCTGTGTAGGTATGTATATTTGCGTGTGTGGACGTATGTATATACATGTGTATGGGGGTGGGTTGGGCTATTTCTTTCGTCTGTTTCCTTGCGCTACCTCGCAAACGCGGGAGACAGCGACAAAGCAAAAAAAAAAAAAAAATATATATATATATATATATATATATATTTTTTTTTTTTTTTTGCTTTGTCGCTGTCTCCCGCGTTTGCGAGGTAGCGCAAGGAAACAGACGAAAGAAATAGCCCAACCCACCCCCATACACATGTATATACATACGTCCACACACGCAAATATACATACCTACACAGCTTTCCATGGTTTACCCCAGACGCTTCACATGCCTTGATTCAATCCACTGACAGCACGTCAACCCCGGTATACCACATCGCTCCAATTCACTCTATTCCTTGCCCTCCTTTCACCCTCCTGCATGTTCAGGCCCCGATCACACAAAATCTTTTTCACTCCATCTTTCCACCTCCAATTTGGTCTCCCTCTTCTCCTCGTTCCCTCCACCTCCGACACATATATCCTCTTGGTCAATCTTTCCTCACTCATTCTCTCCATGTGACCAAACCATTTCAAAACACCCTCTTCTGCTCTCTCAACCACGCTCTTTTTATTTCCACCCATCTCTCTTACCCTTACGTTACTTACTCGATCAAACCACCTCACACCACACATTGTCCTCAAACATCTCATTTCCAGCACATCCATCCTCCTGCGCACAACTCTATCCATAGTCCACGCCTCGCAACCATACAACATTGTTGGAACCACTATTCCTTCAAACATACCCATTTTTGCTTTCCGAGATAATGTTCTCGACTTCCACACATTCTTCAAGGCTCCCAGAATTTTCGCCCCCTCCCCCACCCTATGATCCACTTCCGCTTCCATGGTTCCATCCGCTGCCAGATCCACTCCCAGATATCTAAAACACTTCACTTCCTCCAGTTTTTCTCCATTCAAACTCACCTCCCAATTGAATTGACCTTCAACCCTACTGTACCTAATAACCTTGCTCTTATTCACATTTACTCTTAACTTTCTTCTTTCACACACTTTACCAAACTCAGTCACCAGCTTCTGCAGTTTCTCACATGAATCAGCCACCAGCGCTGTATCATCAGCGAACAACAACTGACTCACTTCCCAAGCTCTCTCATCCCCAACAGACTTCATACTTGCCCCTCTTTCCAAAACTCTTGCATTCACCTCCCTAACAACCCCATTCATAAACAAATTAAACAACCATGGAGACATCACACACCCCTGCCGCAAACCTACATTCACTGAGAACCAATCACTTTCCTCTCTTCCTACACGTACACATGCCTTACATCCTCGATAAAAACTTTTCACTGCTTCTAACAACTTGCCTCCCACACCATATATTCTTAATACCTTCCACAGAGCATCTCTATCAACTCTATCATATGCCTTCTCCAGATCCATAAATGCTACATACAAATCCATTTATATATTTATTTATTTATCGAGGATGTAAGGCATGTGTACGTGTAGGAAGAGAGGAAAGTGATTGGTTCTCAGTGAATGTAGGTTTGCGGCAGGGGTGTGTGATGTCTCCATGGTTGTTTAATTTGTTTATGGATGGGCTTGTTAGGGAGGTGAATGCAAGAGTTTTGGAAAGAGGGGCAAGTATGAAGTCTGTTGGGGATGAGAGAGCTTGGGAAGTGAGTCAGTTGTTGTTCGCTGATGATACAGCGCTGGTGGCTGATTCACGTGAGAAACTGCAGAAGCTGGTGACTGAGTTTGGCAAAGTGTGTGAAAGAAGAAAGTTAAGAGTAAATGTGAATAAGAGCAAGGTTATTAGGTACAGTAGAGTTGAGGGTCAAGTCAATTGGGAGGTACGTCTGAATGGAGAAAAACTGGAGGAAGTAAAGTGTTTTAGATATCTGGGAGTGGATCTGGCAGCGGATGGAACCATGGAAGCGGAAGTGAATCATGGGGTGGGGGAGGGGACGAAAATCCTGGGAACCTTGAAGATCGTGTGGAAGTCGGAAAGCAAAAATGGGTATGTTTGAAGGAATAGTGGTTCCAACAATGTTGTATGGTTGCGAGGCGTGGGCTATGGATAGAGTAGTGCGCAGGAGGGTGGATGTGCTGGAAATGAGATGTTTGAGGACAATATGTGGTGTGAGGTGGTTTGATCGAGTAAGTAATGTAAGGGTAAGAGAGATGTGTGGAAATAAAAAGAGCGTGGTTGAGAGAGCAGAAGAGGGTGTTTTGAAATGGCTTGGGCACATGGAGAGAATGAGTGAGGAAAGATTGACCAAGAGGATATATGTGTCAGAGGTGGAGGGAACGAGGAGAAGTGGGAGACCAAATTGGAGGTGGAAAGATGGAGTGAAAAAGATTTTGAGTGATCGGGGTCTGAACATGCAGGAGGGTGAAAGGCGGGCAAGGAATAGAGTGAATTGGATCGATGTGGTATACCGGGGTCGACGTGCTGTCAATGGACTGAATCAATGCATGTGAAGCGTCTCTGGTAAACCATGGAAAGTTGTGTGGGGCCTGGATGTGGAAAGGGAGCTGTGGTTTCGGGCATTATTACATGACAGCTAGAGACTGAGTGTGAACGAATTTGGCCTTTGTTGTCTTTTCCTAGCGCTACCTCGCACACATGAGGGGGGAGGGGAATGTTATTCCATGTGTGGCGAGGTGGCGATGGGAATAAAGGCAGACGGTATGAATTATGTACATGTGTATATATGTTGTTACGAACACGTGTGTGTTGTTATCTATTTCTTATCAGGGCGAGGAGTGAAGCTTGAGGCTGGCTCGAAGTTTCTGTGCACCCAGCATTTTACGAGAGTGTAACTACGCCGAGACTCTGGGACCCTCCAACCAATAAGAATTGCTCCTATATTTCTATAGCCAATCGAAATGTAAGGTTTATAGCAGCAAGGGTGAACGCTTGTCTTCTTGTACCCACTACACCCGCTGAGATCTGATTCCTCTCTCTGAAGCCCAGCGAGGTGGATGGTGTCCCCTGCTGTAAACTTGTAAACCTGTAAGCCTGTAAACCTGTAAGCCTGTAAGCCTGTAAGCCCGTTACCCGAGTGCTGTGCTATAAAGCCGTAACTGCTATAAGCCCGTTACCCGAGTGTTGTGCTATAAGTGTTTACTGTGTTACATCAGATTTAGCTAAGTGTTTACTGTGTTACATCAGGTTTAGATAAGTGTAACGATGAAGTTCATTGTGTCACGTCAAGCGTAACTAAGTGTCACGAGAGAGAGATCTCCTGGCTTGAAATCTTATCTGGAATGTTATCTCATGTTCAATGTTGAACTCACTTTCAGTGTTAACGTAATGATTCATGCTTGATTTATGTGCCTATCTTTGTACACTTGAATTCTTTCATTATAAGTAGATTTAATGTAATGCTGGTCTTTAATTCAATCCCATAACTTTATTATTGTGTTATCCTGAGTTGTGCAACTTGACAAATCTAACGTCCTTGCAAGACGAGGACCAATATAGTATTTGTAACATATGTTACTGGCGACCTTAATAAGTATTGAGTTCGTAACAATGTATATGTCTGTGTGTGTATATGTATGTGTACATTGAGATGTATAGGTATGTATATTTGCGTGTGTGGACGTTTATGTATATACATGTGTATGGGGGTGGGTTGGGCCATTTCTCTCGTCTGTTTCCTTGCGCTACCTCGCAGGCGCGGGAGACAGCGACAAAGCAAAATAAATAAATAAATATATATATATATATATATATATATATATATATATATATATATATATATATATATATATATATATATATATATATATGAATGTACCAGGTAAGTTATGTGGGAAATTATTGATGGAGAAGGTGGTGTCATGCAAAGATTATAAGGTTAGGGAAGAAGAGTGTGGTGTCAGGTGTTGTAAAGGATGTTTGGATCATGTGTTTGATTTCAAGAATTTTTGAGAAATGGTTTGAGAAGGATTTGTACATTGCCTTTAAGGAGCTGGAAAAAGCATAGTATGTAATAGGCAGCCACCGACAAGGGAGGTATATTACCAGTACTGCCCGCCTGGGTATCGGGAGTTTAGTGATGGCTGTGTAGCGAGCCAGCACTTCAGTGGTTGTCAAGTTTCACTCCTCTGACCCAAGTACTTTTCTTTTCCCCTCATGTGAACTGCTGGCATTGTCTACAAATAATATATTTTTGTTATTATTATGCTTGGTTGCTGCTTCCTGTGTCAGGAAAGTAGCTCTATATATATATATATATATATATATATATATATATATATATATATATATATATATATATATATATATATATATATAAGCGAGATATACATAAGTATACATAAGTATACTTATGTAAGTAGGAGAGATGGCCAGAGAGCGTTATTGGATTACGTGTTAATTGACAGGCGTGCGAAAGAGAGACTTTTGGATGTTAATGTGCTGAGAGGTGCAACTGGAGGGATGTCTGATCATTATCTTGTGGAGGCTAAGGTGAAGATTAGTATAGGGTTTTCAGAAAAGAGGAGTGAATGTTGGGGTGAAGAAGGTGGTGAGAGTAAGTGAGCTTGAGAAGGAGACGTGTGTGGGGAAGTACCAGGAGAGACTGTGTACAGAATGGAAAAAGGTGAGAACAATGGAAGTAAGAGGAGTGGGGGAGGAATGGGATGTATTTAGGGAATCAGTGATGGATTGCGCAAAAGATGCTTGTGGCATGAGAAGAGTGGGAGGTGGGCTGTTTAGAAAGGGTAGTGAGTGGTGGGATGAAGAAGTAAGAGTATTAGTGAAAGAGAAGAGAGAGGCATTTGGACGATTTGTGCAGGGAAAAAATGCAATTGAGTGGGAGAAGTATAAAAGAAAGAGACAGGAGGTCAAGAGAAAGGTGCAAGAGGTGAAAAAAAGGGCAAATGAGAGTTGGGGTGAGAGACTATCAGTAAATTTTAGGGAGAATAAAAAGATGTTCTGGAAGGAGGTAAATAGGGTGCGTAAAACAAGGGAGCAAATGGGAACTTCAGTGAAGGGCGTAAATGGGGAGGTGATAACAAGTAGTGGTGATGTGAGAAGGAGATGGAATGAGTATTTTGAAGGTTTGTTGAATGTGTCTGATGACAGAGTGGCAGATATAGGGTGTTTTGGTCGAGGTGGTGTGCAAAGTGAGAGGGTTAGGGAAAATGATTTGGTAAACAGAGAAGAGGTAGTAAAAGCTTTGCGGAAGATGAAAGCCGGCAAGGCAGCAGGATTGGATGGTATTGCAGTGGAATTTATTAAAAAAGGGGGTGACTGTATTGTTGACTGGTTGGTAAGGTTATTTAATGTATGTATGACTCATGGTGAGGTGCCTGAGGATTGGCGGAATGCGTGCATAGTGCCATTGTACAAAGGCAAAGGGGATAAGAGTGAGTGCTCAAATTACAGAGGTATAAGTTTGTTGAGTATTCCTGGTAAATTATATGGGAGGGTATTGATTGAGAGGGTGAAGGCATGTACAGAGCATCAGATTGGGGAAGAGCAGTGCGGTTTCAGAAGTGGTAGAGGATGTGTGGATCAGGTGTTTGCTTTGAAGAATGTATGTGAGAAATACTTAGAAAAGCAAATGGATTTGTATGTAGCATTTATGGATCTGGAGAAGGCATATGATAGAGTTGATAGAGATGCTCTGTGGAAGGTATTAAGAATATATGGTGTGGGAGGCAAGTTGTTAGAAGCAGTGAAAAGTTTTTATCGAGGATGTAAGGCATGTGTACGTGTAGGAAGAGAGGAAAGTGATTGGTTCTCAGTGAATGTAGGTTTGCGGCAGGGGTGTGTGATGTCTCCATGGTTGTTTAATTTGTTTATGGATGGGGTTGTTAGGGAGGTAAATGCAAGAGTCCTAGAAAGAGGGGCAAGTATGAAGTCTGTGGGGGATGAGAGAGCTTGGGAAGTGAGTCAGTTGTTGTTCGCTGATGATACAGCGCTGGTGGCTGATTCATGTGAGAAACTGCAGAAGCTGGTGACTGAGTTTGGTAAAGTGTGTGGAAGAAGAAAGTTAAGAGTAAATGTGAATAAGAGCAAGGTTATTAGGTACAGTAGGGTTGAGGGTCAAGTCAATTGGGAGGTGAGTTTGAATGGAGAAAAACTGGAGGAAGTGAAGTGTTTTAGATATCTGGGAGTGGATCTGTCAGCGGATGGAACCATGGAAGCGGAAGTGGATCATAGGGTGGGGGAGGGGGCGAAAATTTTGGGAGCCTTGAAAAATGTGTGGAAGTCGAGAACATTATCTCGGAAAGCAAAAATGGGTATGTTTGAAGGAATAGTGGTTCCAACAATGCTGTATGGTTGCGAGGCGTGGGCTATGGATAGAGTTGTGCGCAGGAGGATGGATGTGCTGGAAATGAGATGTTTGAGGACAATGTGTGGTGTGAGGTGGTTTGATCGAGTAAGTAACGTAAGGGTAAGAGAGATGTGTGGAAATAAAAAGAGCGTGGTTGAGAGAGCAGAAGAGGGTGTTTTGAAATGGTTTGGGCACATGGAGAGAATGAGTGAGGAAAGATTGACCAAGAGGATATATGTGTCGGAGGTGGAGGGAACGAGGAGAAGAGGGAGACCAAATTGGAGGTGGAAAGATGGAGTGAAAAAGATTTTGTGTGATCGGGGCCTGAACATGCAGGAGGGTGAAAGGAGGGCAAGGAATAGAGTGAATTGGAGCGATGTGGTATACAGGGGTTGACGTGCTGTCAGTGGATTGAACCAAGGCATGTGAAGCGTCTGGGGTAAACCATGGAAAGCGGTGTAGGTATGTATATTTGCGTGTGTGGACGTGTGTATGTACATGTGTATGGGGGGGGGTTGGGCCATTTCTTTCGTCTGTCTCCTTGCGCTACCTCGCAAACGCGGGAGACAGCGACAAAGTATAAAAAAAAAAAAATAAAAAATATATATATATATATATATATATATATATATATATATATATATATATATATATATGTATATATATATATGTACACACACAGACACATACATATATACCCATGCACACAGTTCACAGTGTCTGCCTTTATTCATTCCCATCGCCACCTCGCCACACATGGAATACCATCCCCCTCCCCCCTCATGTGTGCGGGGTAGCGCTAGGAAAAGACAACAAAGGCCTCATTCGTTCACACTCAGTCTCTAGCTGTCATGCAATAATGCCCGAAACCACAGCTCCCTTTCCACATCCAGGCCCTACACAGCTTTCCCTTGTTTACCCCACACGCTTCACATGCCCTGATTCAATCCACTGGCAGCACGTCAACCCCGGTATACCACATCGATCCAGTTCACTCTATTCCTTGCCCGCCTTTCACCCTCCTGCATGTTCAGGCCCCGATCACTCAAAATCTTTTTCATTCCATCTTTCCACCTCCAATTTGGTCTCCCACTTCTCGTTCCCTCCACCTCCGACAGATATATCCTCTTGGTCAATCTTTCTTCACTCATTCTCTCCATGTGCCCAAACCATTTCAAAACACCCTCTTCTGCTCTCTCAACCACGCTCTTTTTATTTCCACACATCTCTCTTACCCTATCATTACTTACTCGATCAAACCACCTCACACCACACATTGTCCTCAAACATCTCCAGCACATCCACCCTCCTCCGCACAACTCTATCCATAGCCCACGCCTCGCAACCATACAACATTGTTGGAACCACTATTCCTTCAAACATACCCATTTTTGCTTTCCGAGATAATGTTCTCGACTTCCACACATTCTTCAAGGCTCCCAGGATTTTCGCCCCCTCCCCCACCCTATGATTCACTTCCGCTTCCATGGTTCCATCCGCTGCCAGATCCACTCCCAGATATCTAAAACACTTTACTTCCTCCAGTTTTTCTTCATTCAAACTTACCTCCCAATTGACTTGACCCTCAATTCTACTGTACCTAATAACCTTGCTCTTATTCACATTTACTCTTACCTTTCTTCTTTCACACACTTTACCAAACTCAGTCACCAGCTTCTGCAGTTTCTCACATGAATCAGCCACCAGCGCTGTATCATCAGCGAACAACAACTGACTCACTTCCCAAGCTCTCTCATCCACAACAGACTTCATTCTTGCCCCTCTTTCCAAAACTCTTGCATTTACCTCCCTAACAACCCCATCCATAAACAAATTAAACAACCATGGAGACATCACACACCCCTGCCGCAAACCTACATTTACTGAGAACCAATCACTTTCCTCTCTTCCTACACGTACACATGCCTTACATCCTCGATAAAAACTTTTCACTGCTTCTAAGAACTTGCCACCCACACCATATATTCTTAATACCTTCCACAGAGCATCTCTATCAACTCTATCATATGCCTTCTCCAGATCCATAAATGCTACATACAAATCCATTTGCTCTTCTAAGTATTTCTCACTTGCATTCTTCAAAGCAAACACCTGATCCACACATCCTCTACCACTTCTGAAACCACACTGCTCTTCCCCAATCTGATGCTCTGTACATGCCTTCACCCTCTCAATCAATACCCTCCCATATAATTTACCAGGAATACTCAACAAACTTATACCTCTGTAACATGAGCACTCACTCTTATCCCCTTTGCCTTTGTACAATGGCACTATGCACGCATTCCGCCAATCCTCAGGCACCTCACCATGAGTCATACATACATTCAACAATACAGTCACCCCCTTTTTTAATAAATTCCACTGCAATACCATCCAAACCTGCTGCCTTGCCGGCTTTCATCTTCCGCAAAGCTTTTACTACCTCTTCTCTGTTTACCAAATCATTTTCCTCAACCCTCTCACTTTACACACCACCTCGACCAAAACACCCTATATCTGCCACTCTATCATCAAACACATTCAACAAACCTTCAAAATACTCACTCCATCTCCTTCTCACATCACCACTACTTGTTATCACCTCCCCATTAGCCCCCTTCACTGAAGTTCCCATTTGCTCCCTTGTCTTACGCACTTTATTTACCTCCTTCCAGAACATCTTTTTATTCTCCCTAAAATTTAATGATACTCTCTCACCCAAACTCTCATTTGCCCTCTTTTTCACCTCTTGCACCTTTCTCTTGACCTCCTGTCTCTTTCTTTTATACATATCCCACTCAATTGCATTTTTTCCTTGCAAAAATCGTCCAAATGCCTTTCTCTTCTGTTTCACTAATAATCTTACTTCTTCATCCCACCACTCACTACCCTTTCTAATCAACCCACCTCCCACTCTTCTCATGCCACAAGCATCTTTTGCGCACTCTATCACTGATTCCCTAAATACATCCCATTCCTCCCCTACTCCCCTTACTTCCATTGTTCTCACCTTTTTCCATTCTGTACTCAGTCTCTCCTGGTACTTCCTCACACAAGTCTCCTTCACAAGCTCACTTACTCTCACCACCCTCTTCACCCCAACTTCACTCTTCTTTCTGAAAACCCATACAAATCTTCACCTTAGCCTCCACAAGATAATGATCAGACATCCCTCCAGTTGCACCTCTCAGCACATTTACATCCAAAAGTCGCTCTTTCGCGCGCCTGTCAATTAACACGTAATCCAATAACGCTCTCTGGCTATCTCTCCTACTTACATACGTATACTTATGTATATCTCGCTTTTTAAACCAGGTATTCCCCATCACCAGTCCTTTTTCAGCACATAAATCTACAAGCTCTTCACCATTTCCATTTACAACACTGAACACCCCATCTATACCCATTATTCCCTCAACTGCCACATTACTCACCTTTGCATTCAAATCACCCATCACTATAACCCGGTCGCGTGCATCAAAACCACTAACACATTCATTCAGCTGCTCCCAAAACACTTGCCTCTCATGATCTTTCTTCTCATGCCCAGGTGCATATGCACCAATAATCACCCATCTCTCTCCATCAACTTTCAGTTTTACCCATATTAATCGAGAATTTCCTTTCTTACATTCTATCACATACTCCCACAACTCCTGTTTCAGGAGTACTGCTACTTCCCTTGCTCTTGTCCTCTCACTAACCCCTGACTTTACTCCCAAGACATTCCCAAACCATATATATATATATATATATATATATATATATATATATATATATATATATATATATATATATAAAGAGGACAAATGAGAGTTGGGGTGAGAGAGTATCATTAAATTTTAGGGAGAATAAAAAGATGTTTTGGAAAGAGGTAAATAAAGTGCGTAAGACAAGGGAACAAATGGTAACTTCAGTGGAGGGGGTTAATGGGGAGGTGATAACAAGTAGTGGTGATATGAGAAGGAGATGGAGTAAGTATTTTGAAGGTTTGTTGAATGTGTTTGATGATAGAGTGGCAGATATATGGTGTTTTGGTCGAGGTAGTGTGCAAAGTGAGAGGGTTAGGGAAAATGATCTGGTAAACAGAAAAGAGGTAGTAAAAGCTTTGCGGAAGATGAAAGCCAGCAAGGCGGCGGGTTTGGATGGTATTGCAGTGGAATTGATTGAAAAAGGGGGTGACTTTATTGTTGACTGGTTGGTAAGGTTATTTAATGTATGTATGACTCATGGTGAGGTGCCTGAGGATTAGCGGAATGTTTGCATAGTACCATTGTACAAAGGCAAAGGGGATAAAAGTGAGTGCTCCAATTACAGAGGTATAAGTTTGTTGAGTATTCCTGGTAAAGTATATGGGAGGGTATTGATTGAGAGGGTGAAGGCATGTACAGAGCATCAGATTAGGGAAGAGCAGTGTGGTTTCAGAAGTGGTAGAGGATGTGTGGATCAGGTGTTTGCTTTGAAGAATGTATGTGAGAGATACTTAGGAAAGCAAATGGATTTGTACGTAGCGTTTATGGATCTGGAGAAGGCATATGATTGAGTTGATAGAGATGCTCTGTGGAAGGTATTAAGAATATATGGTGTGGGAGGCAAGTTGTCAGAAGCAGTGAAAAGTTTTTATCGAGGATGTAAAGAAGAGAGGAAAGTGATTGGTTCTCAGTGAATGTAGGTTTGCGGCAAGGGTGTGTGATGTCTCCATGGTTGTTCAGTTTGCTAATGGATGGGGTTGTTAGGGAGGTGAATGGAAGAGTTTTGGAAAGAGGGGCAAGTATGCAGTCTGTTGTGGATGAGAGAGCTTGGGAAGTGAGTCAGTTGTTGTTCGCTGTTGATACAGCGCTGGTGGCTGATTCATGTGAGAAACTGCAGAAGTTGGTGACTGAGTTTGGTAAAGTGTGTGAAAGAAGAAAGCTGAGAATAAATGTGATTATTTTTTTTTTTTTTTTATACTTTGTCGCTGTCTCCCGCGTTTGCGAGGTAGCGCAAGGAAACAGACGAAAGAAATGGCCCAACCCCCCCCATACACATGTACATACACACGTCCACACACGCAATATACATACCTACACAGCTTTCCATGGTTTACCCCGGACGCTTCACATGCCTTGATTCAATCCACTGACAGCACGTCAACCCCTGTATACCACATCGCTCCAATTCACTCTATTCCTTGCCCTCCTTTCACCCTCCTGCATGTTCAGGCCCCGATCACACAAAATCCTTTTCACTCCATCTTTCCACCTCCAATTTGGTCTCCCTCTTCTCCTCGTTCCCTCCACCTCCGACACATATATCCTCTTGGTCAATCTTTCCTCACTCATTCTCTCCATGTGCCCAAACCATTTCAAAACACCCTCTTCTGCTCTCTCAACCACGCTCTTTTTATTTCCACACATCTCTCTTACCCTTACGTTACTTACTCGATCAAACCACCTCACACCACACATTGTCCTCAAACATCTCATTTCCAGCACATCCATCCTCCTGCGCACAACTCTATCCATATCCCACGCCTCGCAACCATACAACATTGTTGGAACTACTATTCCTTCAAACATACCCATTTTTGCTTTCCGGGATAATGTTCTCGACTTCCACACATTTTTCAAGGCTCCCAAAATTTTCGCCCCCTCCCCCACCCTATGATCCACTTCCGCTTCCATGGTTCCATCCGCTGACAGATCCACTCCCAGATATCTAAAACACTTCACTTCCTCCAGTTTTTCTCCATTCAAACTCACCTCCCAATTGACTTGACCCTCAACCCTACTGTACCTAATAACCTTGCTCTTATTCACATTTACTCTAACTTTCTTCTTCCACACACTTTACCAAACTCCGTCACCAGCTTCTGCAGTTTCTCACATGAATCAGCCACCAGCGCTGTATCATCAGCAAACAACAACTGACTCACTTCCCAAGCTCTCTCATCCCCAACAGACTTCATACTTGCCCCTCTTTCCAAGACTCTTGCATTTACCTCCCTAACAACCCCATCCATAACAAATTAAACAACCATGGAGACATCACACACCCCTGCCGCAAACCTACATTCACTGAGAACCAATCACTTTCCTCTCTTCCTACACGTACACATGCCTTGCATCCTCGATAAAAACTTTTCACTGCTTCTAACAACTTGCCTCCCACACCATATATTCTTAATACCTTCCACAGAGCATCTCTATCAACTCTATCATATGCCTTCTCCAGATCCATAAATGCTACATACAAATCCATTTGCTTTTCTAAGTATTTCTCACATACATTCTTCAAAGCAAACACCTGATCCACACATCCTCTACCACTTCTGAAACCACACTGCTCTTCCCCAGTCTGATGCTCTGTACATGCCTTCACCCTCTCAATCAATACTCTCCCATATAATTTACCAGGAATACTCAACAAACTTATACCTCTGTAATTTGAGCACTCACTCTTATCCCCTTTGCCTTTGTACAATGGCACTATGCACGCATTCCGCCAATCCTCAGGCACCTCACCATGAGTCATACATACATTAAATAACCTTACCAACCAGTCAACAATACAGTCACCCCCTTTTTTAATAAATTCCACTGCAATACCATCCAAACCTGCTGCCTTGCCGGCTTTCATCTTCCGCAAAGCTTTTACTACCTCTTCTCTGTTTACCAAATCATTTTCCCTAACCCTCTCACTTTGCACACCACCTCGACCCAAACACCCTATATCTGCCACTCTGTCATCAGACACATTCAACAAACCTTCAAAATACTCATTCCATCTCCTTCTCACATCACCACTACTTGTTATCACCTCCCCATTTGCGCCCTTCACTGAAGTTCCCATTTGCTCCCTTGTCTTACGCACCCTATTTACCTCCTTCCAGAACATCTTTTTATTCTCCCTAAAATTTACTGATAGTCTCTCACCCCAACTCTCATTTGCCCTTTTTTTTCACCTCTTGCACCTTTCTCTTGACCTCCTGTCTCTTTCTTTTATACTTCTCCCACTCAGTTGCATTTTTTCCCTGCAAAAATCGTCCAAATGCCTCTCTCTTCTCTTTCACTAATACTCTTACTTCTTCATCCCACCACTCACTACCCTTTCTAAACAGCCCACCTCCCACTCTTCTCATGCCACAAGCATCTTTTGCGCAATCCATCACTGATTCCCTAAATACATCCCATTCCTTCCCCACTTCCCCAAATGTGATTATGAGCAAGGTTATTAGGTACAGTAGGGTTGATGGACAAGTCAGCTGGGAGGTAAGTCTGAATGGAGAAAAACTGGAGGAAGTAAAGTGTTTTAGATATCTGGGAGTGGATCTGGCAGCGGATGGAACCATGGAAGCGGAAGTGAATCATAGGGTGGGGAAGGGGGCGAAGGTTCTGGGAGCGTTGAAGAATGTATGGAAGTCGAGAACATTATCTCGGAAAGCAAAAATGGTTATGTTTGAAGGAATAGTGGTTCCCACAATGTTATATGGTTGCGAGGCGTGGGCAATGGATAGAGTAGTGCGGAGGAGGGTGGATGTGCTGGAAATGAGATGTTTGAGGACAATATGTGGTGTGAGGTGGTTTGATCGAATAAGTAATGTAAGGGTAAGAGAGATGTGTGGTAATAAAAAGAGTGTGGTTGAGAGAGCAGAAGAGGGTGTTTTGAAATGGTTTGGTCACATGGAGAGAATGAGTGAGGAAAGTGAGAATATATGCGTCATAGGAACGAGAAGTGGGAGACCAAATTGGAGGTGGAAAGATGGAGTGAAAAAGATGTTGAGTGATCGGGGCCTAAACATGCGGGAGGGTGAAAGGTGTGCAAGGAATAGAGTGAATTGGAACCATGTGGTATAGCGGAGTCGACGTGCTGTCAGTGGGTTGAATCAGGGCATGTGAAGCGTCTGGGGTAAACCATGGAAAGTTGTGTGGGGCCTGGATGTGGAAAGGGTGCTGTGGTTTTGGTGCATTATTACATGACAGCTAGAGACTGTGTGAACGAATGTGGCCTTTGTTGTCTTTTCCTAGCGCTACCTCACGCACATGAGGGGGGAGGGGGTTGTTATTCCATGTGTGGCGAGATGGCGATGGGAATGAATAAAGGCAGATAGTATGAATCATGTACATGTGTATATATGTATATGTCTGTGTGTGTATATATATATGTATACGTTGAGATGTATAGGTAAGTACATTTGCGTGTGTGGACGTGTATGTATATACATGTGTATGTGGGTGGGTTGGGCCATTCTGTCGTCTTGTTTCCTTGCGCTTCCTCGCTAACGCGGGAGACAGCGACAAAGCAAAATAAATAAATGAATATATATATATATATATATATATATATATATATATATATATATATATATATATATATATATATATATATATCATTTATTTATATTTATTTTTTACTTTGACGCTGTCTCCCGCGTTAGCCAGGTAGAGCAAGGAAACAAGACGACAGAATGGCCCATCCCACCCACGAACACGTGTATATACATAAACGCCCACACACGCACATTTACATGCCTATACATTTCAACGTATACATACATGTACATACACAGACATATACATACATACACGTGTACATATTCATACATGCTGCCTTCATCCATTTCTGCCACCACCCCGTCACACATGAATGATACCGCCCTCCTCCAGCATGCGCGCGAGGTAGCGCCAGGAAACGACAACAAAGGCCACATTCATTCACACTGTCTCTAGCTGTCATGTGTAATGCACGAAACCGCAGCTCCCTTTCCACATCCAGGCCCCACAAAACTTTCCATGGTTTACCCCAGACGCTTCACATACCCTGGTTCAATCCATTGATACCACGTGGACCCCGGTATACCACATCGTTCCATTTCACTATTCCTTGCACGCCTTTCACCCTCCTGTGTGTTCAGTTCCCGATCGCTTAAAATCTTTATCACTCCATCCTTCCACCTCCAATCTGGTCTCCCTTTTCTCCTCTTTCCCTCCACCTCTGAAACTTATATCCTCTTTAGCATTCTTTCATTACTCATTCCCTCCATGTGACCAAACCATTTCAATACACCTTCTTCTGCTCTCTCAACCACACTCTTTTTATTATCACACATCTCTCTTATCCATTTATTACTTACTCGATCAAACCACCTCACACCAAATACTGTCCCCAAACATCTCATTTCCAACACATCCACCCTCCTCCGCACAACCCTATCTATAACCCATGCTTCGCAACCACATAACATTGTTGGAACCACTATTCCTTCAAACGTAACCATTTTTACTTTCCTAGATAAGGTTCTCGCCTTCCTCACATTCTTCAACGCTCCCAGAACTTTCGCCTCCCCCCCACCCTGTGACTCACTTCCGCTTCCATGGTTCCATCCGCTGCCAAATCCACTCCCAGATAGCTAAAACACTTCACTTTCTTCAGTTTTTCTCCAGTCGAACTTACCTCCCAATTGACTTGCCCTCCAACCCTACTGTACCTAATAACCTTGCTCTTATTCACATTTACTCTCAACTTTCTTCTTTCACACACTTTACCAAACTCAATCACCAACTGTCATGTGTAATGCGCCGAAACCATAGCTCCCTTTGTACACCCAGGTCCCACAAAACTTTCCATGGTTTACCCCAGACGCTTCACATGCGCTGATTCAATCATTGACAGCACATCGACCCCGGTATACCACATCGTTCCAATTCACTCTATTCCTTGTACGCCTTTCACCCTCCTGTATGTTCAATGCCCGATCGCTCAAAATCTTTTTCACTCCATCCTTTCACCTCCAATTTGGTCTCCGACTTATCCTAGTTCCCACGCATTGCCCGCGTGTCATAGAAGGAGACTAAAGGGGGGGGGGGGAATGGCAAGAAACCTCTCATCCTTCTATTTTAACTTTCTTAAAGGCCAAACAAGGAGTCACGCGGGGAGTGCTCATCCTCCTCGAAAGCTCAGATTGGGGTGTCTAAATGTGTGTGGATATAACCAAGATGAGAAAAAAGGAGAGATAGGTACTATGTTTGAGGGAAGGAACCTGGATATTTTGGCTCTGAGTGAAACGAAGCTCAAGGATAAAGGGAAAGAGTGGTTTGGGAATGTCTTGGGAGTAAAGTCAGGAATTAGAGAGAGAACAAGAGCAAAGGAAGGAGTAGCACTACTCCTGAAACAGGAGTTGTGGGAGTATGTGATAGAGTGCAAGAAAGTAAACTCTGGATCGATATGGGTAAAACTGAAAGTGGATGGAGAGAGATGAGTGATTATTGGTGCATATGCACCTGGACATGAGAAGAAAGGTTATGAGAAGCAAGTGTTTTGGGAGCAGCTGAGTGAGTGTGTTAGCAGCTTTGATGCACGAGATCGGGTTATAGTAATGGGTGATTTGAATGCAAAGGTGAGTAATGAGGCAGTTGAGGGTATATTTGGTGTACATGGGGTGTTCAGTGTTGTAAATAGAAATGGTGAAGAGCTTGTAGATTTGTGTGCTGAAAAAGGACTGGTGATTAGGAATACCAGGTTTAAAAAGAGAGATGTGCATAAGTATACGTATGTAAGTAGGAGAGATGGCCAGAGAGCATTGATAGGCGCGTGAAAGAGAGACTTTTGGATGTTAATGTGCTGAGAGGTGCAACTGGAGGGATGTCTGATCATTATCTTGTGGAGGCGAAGGTGAAGATATGTAGAGGTTTTCAGAAGAGTAGAGAGAATGTTGGGGTGAAGAGAGTGGTGAGAGTGAGTGAGCTTGGAAAGGAGACTTGTGTGAATAAGTACCAGGAAAGATTGAGCGCATAATGGCAAAAGGTGAGAGCAAATGACTTAGGGGCATGGGGGAGGAATGGGATTTATTTGGGGAAGCAGTGATGGCTTGCGTAAAATATGCCTGTGGCATGAGAAAGGTGGGAGATGGGGAGATTAGAAAGGGTAATGAGTGGTGGGGTGAAGAAGTAAGATTGTTAGTGAAAGAGAAGAGAGAGGCATTTAGACGATTTTTGCAGGGAGATAGTGCAAATGAGTGGGAGATGCATAAAAGAATGAGGCAGGAGGTGAAGCGAAAGGTGTAGGAAATAGAGCAAATGACTGGGAGATGTGTGAAAGAAAGAGGCAGGAGGTCAAGAGATAGGTGTAAGCGGTGAAAAAGAGGGCAAATGAGGATTGGGATGAGAGGGTATCATTAAATTTGGGGGAGAATAAAAAGATGTTTTGGAAGGAGGTAAGTAAAGTGTGTAAGACAAGAGAACAAATGGGAACATCGGTGAAGGGGGCAAATGTGGAGGTAATAACAAGTAGTGGTGAAGTGAGAGGGAGATGGAGTGAGTATTGTGAAGGTTTGTTGACTGTGTTTGATGATAGAGTGGCAGATGTAGGGTGTTTTGGTTGAGATGGTGTGCGAAGTGAGTGGGTCAGGGAGAATGATTTGGTAAACGGAGAAGAGTCAGTGAAAGCTTTGCGGAAGATGAAAGCCGGTAAGGCGGCGTGTTTGGATGGTATTGCTGTGGAATATATTAAAAAAGGGGATGACTGTGTTGTTGACTGGTTGGTAAGGATATTCAATGTATGTATGACTCATGGTGAAGCGCCTGAGGATTGGCGGAATGCATGCATAGTGCCATTGTACAAAGGCAAAGGGGATAAAGGTGAGTGTTCAAATTACAGAGGTTCTTGTCCCTTATTCATTGTTACCTGGAACCTTTCTACGGAAACTTCCACGCTGATGTGGTCATATGAGGAAGAGATCTCACGATGTTATGGTCATATGAGGAAGAATCTCACGATGTTATGGTCATATGGGGAAGAGATCTCACGATGTTATGGTCATATGAGGAAGCGATCTCACGATGTTATGGTCATATGAGGAAGAGATCTCACGATGTTATGGTCATATGAGGAAGAATCTCACGATGTTATGGTCATATGGGGAAGAGATCTCACGATGTTATGGTCATATGAGGAAGAGATCTCACGATGTTATGGTCATATGGGGAAGAGATCTCACGATGTTATGGTCATATGAGGAAGAGATCTCACGATGTTATGGTCATATGGGGAAGAGATCTCACGATGTTATGGTCATATGGGGAAGAGATCTCACGATGTTATGGTCATATGAAGAAGAATCTCACGATGTTATGGTCATATGAGGAAGAGATCTCACGATGTTATGGTCATATGAAGAAGAATCTCACGATGTTATGGTCATATGAGGAAGAGATCTCACGATGTTATGGTCATATGAGGAAGAGATCTCGCGATGTTATGGTCATATGAAGAAGAATCTCACGATGTTATGGTCATATGAAGAAGAATCTCACGATGTTATGGTCATATGGGGAAGAGATCTCACGATGTTATGGTCATATGAGGAAGAGATCTCACGATGTTATGGTCATATGGGGAAGAGATCTCGCGATGTTATGGTCATATGGGGAAGAGATCTCACGATGTTATGGTCATATGAAGAAGAATCTCACGATGTTATGGTCATATGGGGAAGAGATCTCACGATGTTATGGTCATATGAGGAAGAGATCTCACGATGTTATGGTCATATGGGGAAGAGATCTCGCGATGTTATGGTCATATGGGGAAGAGATCTCACGATGTTATGGTCATATGGGGAAGAGATCTCACGATGTTATGGTCATATGAGGAAGAATCTCACGATGTTATGGTCATATGAGGAAGAGATCTCACGATGTTATGGTCATATGAAGAAGAGATCTCACGATGTTATGTTCATATGGGGAAGAGATCTCACGATGTTATGGTCATATGGGGAAGAGATCTCACGATGTTATGGTCATATGAGGAAGAGATCTCACGATGTTATGTTCATATGGGGAAGAGATCTCACGATGTTATGGTCATATGAGGAAGAGATCTCACGATGTTATGGTCATATGGGGAAGAGATCTCACGATGTTATGGTCATATGAGGAAGAGATCTCACGATGTTATGGTCATATGGGGAAGAGATCTCACGATGTTATGGTCATATGGGGAAGAGATCTCACGATGTTATGGTCATATGAAGAAGAATCTCACGATGTTATGGTCATATGGGGAAGAGATCTCACGATGTTATGGTCATATGGGGAAGAGATCTCACGATGTTATGGTCATATGGGGAAGAGATCTCACGATGCTATGGTCATATGGGGAAGAGATCTCACGATGTTATGGTCATATGAAGAAGAATCTCACGATGTTATGGTCATATGAGGAAGAGATCTCACGATGTTATGGTCATATGAGGAAGAGATCTCGCGATGTTATGGTCATATGGGGAAGAGATCTCACGATGTTATGGTCATATGGGGAAGCGATCTCACGATGTTATGGTCATATGAGGAAGCAATCTCACGATGTTATGGTTATATGAGGAAGCGATCTCACGATGTTATGGTCATATGAGGAAGAGATCTCACGATGTTATAGTCATATGGGGAAGAGATCTCACGATTTTATGGTCATATGGGGAAGAGATCTCACGATGTTATGGTCATATGAGGAAGAGATCTCACGATGTTATGGTCATATGGGGAAGCGATCTCACGATGTTATGGTCATATGAGGAAGAGATCTCACGATGTTATGGTCATATGGGGAAGAGATCTCACGATGTTATGGTCATATGAGGAAGAATCTCACGATGTTATGGTCATATGGGGAAGAGATCTCGCGATGTTATGGTCATATGAGGAAGAGATCTCACGATGTTATGGTCATATGGGGAAGAGATCTCACGATGTTATGGTCATATGAGGAAGAGATCTCACGATTTTATGGTCATATGGGGAAGAGATCTCACGATGTTATGGTCATATGAGGAAGAGATCTCACGATGTTATGGTCATATGGGGAAGCGATCTCACGATGTTATGGTCATATGAGGAAGAGATCTCACGATGTTATGGTCATATGAGGAAGAGATCTCACGATGTTATGGTCATATGGGGAAGCGATCTCACGATGTTGTTAAGTAATACAGTGGAAGTCAAACAGCAAGAGAAGACTGGCTGCCGTCGAGGTTGTTTGTGATGGTAACAGTTGTAATGTGTACGAGTTAATTATGAGGGCACAAATGATGCATTTCATGAACATTATATTTATCAACTCTGTTCTTAAACGTATCTATGATACTGATGTTTCTCTCCCTACAAATAGTAGCTTTGGAACTCTGTCCACTCATGCTCGTCTGCCCCACAAACTATAACTTGCCACATCTGTAAAGACTGTTTTTCACTTATTCCAGAATTCGTAATTACTTTCAATTATTTCTTCCATGAGCCTCGTGGACCCCAGTGGTCTACTGGCCTCTTCCTGGTCCACGAGCCACCTGGACCCCAGTGGTCTACTGGCCTCTTCCTGGTCCACGAGCCACCTGGACCCCAGTGGTCTACTGGCCTCCAAGTCCAGGGGCAGCACGGGCTTCTTTGGCCAAAGACTTATTCCTGGTCCACGGGCCACTTGGACCGCTTTTGTGTACAGGAATCTGCCTGGTCCACTGACTGCGTGGACCACTATGGTCTGCTTTCCGCCGTCTGGTCCACGGGCCGCTTGGATGGCTCTTGACTACAGACCGGCTGGATTATATTGTTATCAGATTTCCGGCTGGTCCATCGCTTTGGTCTACAGGCCGATGCCTGGCTCATGGTCCGCCTGGACCGCTATGGCTCACAGGCCTCCTAGTGGTCCACAGGCTGCATGGACTGCTGTAGCATACTGAGTTGAGCATGGTCTGCGGCCCGCCTGGTTTACGGATTGCATGGATTCCATGGACCACCTGGAAGTTACCAGAGGACTTGGATGAGGAATTGGCAAATGGATTTCAGCGTAAATGAATGTAAGACATTGAGTGTAGGGAAGTGGGGTAACACAAACTATTATTTATATGATATACTCGTAGGGAAATCAGACAGAGAGGGATTTGGGAGTATTAGTAAGTAAAGACTTAAAAACAAGGCAATAGTGTATCAAAGTGAAAAAACAAGGCAAATAGAATGTTGGAATCTATTAGTTTATTCGAAGTGTTAGTAAAAAAAAAAAACCCTAAAGTAATATTAAACTTTATCTTGCACTACTTGACCTATTTGGATTATGTCGTGCAGTTTTAGTCGCCTTACCATCAGGTAAGGGGAAGTAAATGTTTACAGTTGTGTTACTGGAGTGATAGTTTTCATGCATGGTGTTTTGACAAGAAAATAGTGAAGTTGGAGAAAAATGTAGCTTAGACATTGAAGCTTATTGATTCAGTGGTGAAATTGATGAGAACTGCTATTGACGTTTGTGTGAATAAATTGTACATTTCCTTTTCCATAACCAGAGGTTGAACCATTATGTGACGTTCATTTTTTCATTCATTTCAAGCTAAAAGTTTGTTTTCTAAATTGTTTCTTACATTTTTCATATGTATATATATGTATGTGTGGGTGTGTGTGTGTGTGTGTGTGTGCGTGTGTGTGTGTGTGTGTGTGTGTGTGTGTTTATATATGTATATTATCCCTGGGGATAGGGGTGAAAGAATACTTCCCACGTATTCCTCGCGTGTCGTAGAAAGCGACTAGAGGGGACGGGAGCGGGGGGCCGGAAATCCTCCCCTCCTTGTATTAACTTTCTAAAATGGGAAACAGAAGAAGGAGTCACGCGGGGAGTGCTCATCCTCCTCGAAGGCTCAGAGTGGGGTGCCTAAATGTGTGTGGATGTAACCAAGATGTGAAAAAAGGAGAGATAGGTAGTATGTTTGAGGAAAGGAACCTGGATGTTTTGGCTCTGAGTGAAACGAAGCTCAAGGGTAAAGGGGAAGAGTGGTTTGGAAATGTCTGGGGAGTGAAGTCAGGGGTTAGTGAGAGGACAAGAGCAAGGGAAGGAGTAGCAATACTCCTGAAACAGGAGTTGTGGGAGTATGTCATAGAATGTAAGAAAGTAAATTCTCGATTAATATGGGTAAAATTGAAAGTTGATGGAGAGAGGTGGGTGATTATTGGTGCATATGCACCTGGGCATGAGAAGAAAGATCATGAGAGGCAAGTGTTTTGGGAGCAGCTAAATGAGTGTGTTAGCGGTTTTGATGCACGAGACCGGGTTATAGTGATGGGTGATTTGAATGCAAAGGTGAGTAATGTGGCAGTTGAGGGAATAATTGGTATGCATGGGGTGTTCAGTGTTGTAAATGGAAATGGTGAAGAGCTTGTAGATTTATGTGCTGAAAAAGGACTGATGATTGGGAATACCTGGTTTAAAAAGCGAGATATACATAAGTATACTTATGTAAGTAGGAGAGATGGCCAGAGAGCGTTATTGGATTACGTGTTAATGGACAGGCGTGCGAAAGAGAGACTTTTGGATGTCAATGTGCTGAGAGGTGCAACTGGAGGGATGTCTGATCATTATCTTGTGGAGGCTAAGGTGAAGATTAGTATGGGTTTTCAGAAAAGAAGAGTGAATGTTGGGGTGAAGAAGGTGGTGAGAGTAAGTGAGCTTGGGAAGGAGACCTATGTGAAGAAGTATCAGGAGAGACTGTGTACAGAATGGAAAAAGGTGAGAACAATGGAAGTAAGGGGAGTGGGGGAGGAATGGGATGTATTTAGGGAATCAGTGATGGATTGCGCAAAAGATGCTTGTGGCATGAGAAGAGTGGGAGGTGGGCTGTTTAGAAAGGGTAGTGAGTGGTGGGATGAAGAAGTAAGAGTATTAGTGAAAGAGAAGAGAGAGGCATTTGGACGATTTTTGCAGGGAAAAAATGCAATTGAGTGGGAGAAGTATAAAAGAAAGAGACAGGAGGTCAAGAGAAAGGTGCAAGAGGTGAAAAAAAGGGCAAATGAGAGTTGGGGTGAGAGACTATCAGTAAATTTTAGGGAGAATAAAAAGATGTTCTGGAAGGAGGTAAATAGGGTGCGTAAGACAAGGGAGCAAATGGGAACTTCAGTAAAGGGCGTAAATGGGGAGGTGATAACAAGTAGTGGTGATGTGAGAAGGAGATGGAATGAGTATTTTGAAGGTTTGTTGAATGTGTCTGATGACAGAGTGGCAGATATAGGGTGTTTGGGTCGAGGTGGTGTGCAAAGTGAGAGGGTTAGGGAAAATGATTTGGTAAACAGAGAAGAGGTAGTAAAAGCTTTGCGGAAGATGAAAGCCGGCAAGGCAGCAGGTTTGGATGGTATTGCAGTGGAATTTATTAAAAAAGGGGGTGACTGTATTGTTGACTGGTTGGTAAGGTTATTTAATGTATGTATGACTCATGGTGAGGTGCCTGAGGATTGGCGGAATGCTTGCATAGTGCCATTGTACAAAGGCAAAGGGGATAAGAGTGAGTGCTCAAATTACAGAGGTATAAGTTTGTTGAGTATTCCTGGTAAATTATATGGGAGGGTATTGATTGAGAGGGTGAAGGCATGTACAGAGCATCAGATTGGGGAAGAGCAGTGTGGTTTCAGAAGTGGTAGAGGATGTGTGGATCAGGTGTTTGCTTTGAAGAATGTATGTGAGAAATACTTAGAAAAGCAAATGGATTTGTATGTAGCATTTATGGATCTGGAGAAGGCATATGATAGAGTTGATAGAGATGCTCTGTGGAAGGTATTAAGAATATATGGTGTGGGAGGCAAGTTGTTAGAAGCAGTGAAAAGTTTTTATCGAGGATGTAAGGCATGTGTACGTGTAGGAAGAGAGGAAAGCGATTGGTTCTCAGTGAATGTAGGTTTGCGGCAGGGGTGTGTGATGTCTCCATGGTTGTTTAATTTGTTTATGGATGGGGTTGTTAGGGAGGTAAATGCAAGAGTTTTGGAAAGAGGGGCAAGTATGAAGTCTGTTGGGGATGAGAGAGCTTGGGAAGTGAGTCAGTTGTTGTTCGCTGATGATACAGCGCTGGTGGCGGATTCATGTGAGAAACTGCAGAAGCTGGTGACGGAGTTTGGTAAAGTGTGTGGAAGAAGAAAGTTAAGAGTAAATGTCAATAAGAGCAAGGTTATTAGGTACAGTAGGGTTGAGGGTCAAGTCAATTGGGAGGTGAGTTTGAATGGTGAGAGGCTGGAGGAAGTGAAGTGTTTTAGATATCTGGGAGTGGATCTGTCAGCGGATGGAACCATGGAAGCGGAAGTGGATCATAGGGTGGGGGAGGGGGCGAAAATTTTGGGAGCCTTGAAAAATGTGTGGAAGTCGAGAACATTATCCCGGAAAGCAAAAATGGGTATGTTTGAAGGAATAGTGGTTCCAACAATGTTGTATGGTTGCGAGGCGTGGGCTATGGATAGAGTTGTGCGCAGGAGGATGGATGTGCTGGAAATGAGATGTTTGAGGACAATGTGTGGTGTGAGGTGGTTTGATCGAGTAAGTAACGTAAGGGTAAGAGGGATGTGTGGAAATAAAAAGAGCGTGGTTGAGAGAGCAGAAGAGGGTGTTTTGAAGTGGTTTGGGCACATGGAGAGAATGAGTGAGGAAAGATTGACCAAGAGGATATATGTGTCGGAGGTGGAGGGAACGAGGAGAAGAGGGAGACCAAATTGGAGGTGGAAAGATGGAGTGAAAAGGATTTTGTGTGATCGGGGCCTGAACATGCAGGAGGGTGAAAGGAGGGCAAGGAATAGAGTGAATTGGAGCGATGTGGTATACAGGGGTTGACGTGCTGTCAGTGGATTGAATCAAGGCATGTGAAGCGTCTGGGGTAAACCATGGAAAGCTGTGTAGGTATGTATATTGCGTGTGTGGACGTGTGTATGTACATGTGTATGGGGGGGGTTGGGCCATTTCTTTCGTCTGTTTCCTTGCGCTACCTCGCAAACGCGGGAGACAGCGACAAAGTATAAAAAAAAAAAAAAAAAAAACCATCAGGTAGATGTTGATAGACTGGAGAGGGTGCAGAGAAGTTTGACTGGAATGATACCAGGAATTAGGAATCTTAATTATGAAGAAGGACTTGCTAGACTGAATTTATATTCACTGAAAAGGAGGAGGGCTGGTGGAGATAGGATAGAGGTGTACAAAATGAATGACAGGTCTAAATAAAGGGGAAATTGGCAATGCTCTAAGGACAGCCAACCAGGTTTGAACTCGCAATAATGGCTTCAAGGTAGAAACATTTAGGAGCAGATTGGATGTAGGGAAGCATTGGTTTAGCAATGAGGTGCTTGATCTCTGGAGTAGCTTGACAGATGCAGTGGTTGGGGCTGGAACCTTGAAATGTTTTAAGAATAGGTTGGATAGGTATGTGAGCTCCGTGGGTGGGATGGTTGTAGGGAAGACCCCGCCTAGTATGGGCCAGTAAGCCTTTTGTGGAGTCCAGTATGTTCTATGTTCTTATGTTGACTGCTGTGGTGGACATGCCTCTATGTGGACCATAGGCCGCCGGGACCGGTGTATAGGCTTTTCCATAGGCCGTCAAAACCGCTATGGTTTTCAGATCTTCTCCTGGTCCATTGGTTACGAAGACCACTGTGGTCTACAGGCCTTGGCCTGGACCAGAATGGTCTGTAGGCTGGGCTACCTCAAGTGTCGTGCGTGAGGTCAGATTAGGTTCACACTAACCTAACCTCACATGAGTCAGACCTGTTCGTGGGCAGCTCCGGGCGGAAGCAGCCAATCGCTGGTCTGTAGAGCACAGGCCAGCTGGTGCATAGCGGCCACTGACCAGGTAGAGCAGGGCGGTCTTGAGGCCAGCTATAGCAAAGCCGGCCAGAGACCAGGTAGAACAAAGCGGCCCACAGACCAAGTAGAAGAAGGTGTACCAGAGACCAGGTAGAACAAAGCGGTCTAGAGACCAGGTAGATGGTAGCTTCCCAGATGCTAGGTCGAGCTAAGCTCTGGTTGGTTGGCTGGCACTCAGGGCTGAAGGCCCGCCCGCCAGCTGCCAGGGTTATGAGACCGTCAACCTCATGTTAGGCCCGGGCGTCTGTAACACCTTCAGGTTTGAAAGATGATTGTAAGATCACATACACCCTTATGTGCCACATACACCCTTATGTGCCACATACACCCTTATGTGCCACATACACCCTTATGTGCCACATACACCCTTATGTGCCACATACACCCCTATGTGCCACATACATATTTATGTGCCACATACACCTTTATGTGCCACGAACACCTTTATGTGCCACATACACCCTTATGTGCCACATACACCCTTATGTGCCACATACACCTTTATGCGCTACATACTTTTATGTGCCACATACACCCTTATGTGCCACATACACATTTATGTGCCACATACACCCTTATGTTCCACATACACCTTTATGTGCCACATACACCCTTATGTGCCACGTACACCCTTATGTGCCACATGCACCCTTATGTGTCACATAAACCTTTATGTGCCACATACACCTTTATGTGCCACATGCACCCTTGTGTGCCTCATACACCTTTATGTCCCACATACACCTTTATGTGCCACATACATCTTTATGTGCCACATACACCCTAATGTGTCACATACACCCTTATGTGCCACATACACCCTTATATGCCACATACACCTATATGTGCCACATACACCCTTATGTGCCACATACACCTTTATGTGCCACACATACCCTCATGTGCCACATACACCTTTATGTGCCACATACACCCTTATATGCCACATACACCCTTATGTGCCACATACACCCTTATGTGCCACACACACCCTAATGTGCCACATACTCGTTTATGTGCCACACACACCCTAATGTACCACATACACCTTTATGTGCCATACACACCCTAATGTGCCACATACACCTTTATGTGCCACATACACCTTTATGTGCCACATCCACCCTTATATGCCACATACACCTATATGTGCCACATTCACCTATATGTGACACATACACCCTTATATGCCACATACACCCTTATGTGCCACATACACCCTTATGTGTCACATACACCTATATGTGCCACATACACCTATATGTGCCACATACACCTTTATGTACCACATACACCCTTATGTGCCACATACACCTTTATGTGCCACATACACCTGTATATGCCACATACACCCTTATGTGCCACATACACCCATATGTGCCACACAGACCCTAATGTGCCACATACACCCTTATGTGCCACATACACCTTTATGTGCCACATACACCCTTATGTGCCACATACACCTTTATGTGCCACACACACCCTAATGTGCCACGTACACCCTTATGTGCCACATACACCTTTATGTGCCACATACACCTTTATGTGCCACATACACCTTTATGTGCCACACACACCCTAATGTGCCACATACACCTTTATGTGCCACATACACCTTTATATGCCACATACACCTTTATGTGCCACATACACCTTTATGTGCCACATACACCTTTATGTGCCACATACACCCTTATATGCCACATACACCCTAATGTGCCACATACACCTTTATGTGCCACATACACCTATATATGCCACATACACCCTTATGTGCCACATACACCCTTATGTGCCACACACACCCTAATGTGCCACATACACCCTTATGTGCCACATACACCTTTATGTGCCACATACACCCTTATGTGCCACGAACACCTTTATGTGCCACACACACCCTAATGTGCCACATACACCTTTATGTGCCACATACACCTTTATGTGCCACATACAAGACCGTGCCAACTCTTCTGCTTAGTGCAACAGTGGCCACCCACAGGAGGCCCGTGGCTATTTTTTCCATTTTGAGTAAGTGGTTACGAGAGAGGTGGGAGGGGAGAGGAGAAGCTCTTGTTTGAATTGGAAGAGGAGATTGATGTGTGTACAGATTTATGGTGTTTTTTGATGCGTGGGGGATTTTCTGGAGACTTGGTTGTTGCCATATTCCTACACCTGCAGCAGACGGGGTGTGTTTATGTTTATTTTGTATGTATCTTGTGGATTTCTTAGGAGATTGGCTGAGCCAAGCTGCTTAGCGTTCATTGTGTGCATCGATGGATGACTGGAGCCTTCTTGATTACTTTCAGGCTTCCAGGGAACCAAGGGTGTTCCAGGCTTGTACTGTCGTCCAGATATGGGATGTGTCTGTAGTGTTGTATCATGGTTGTGTATAAGTCTGTACCACAGTTTGTGCTGTTTGATTTTACCATTATAGAGATGTTCTCCACCTTTCCATTGTAGAGGATTTTCATATTTGTGACGAATCATGTAACCGTATTTTGTATCCTCTGTAGCTTCAGCATGCGTGATTTGGAGACGAGAACCGTTGGTATGGGTTAGGATGAACATTATCATGGATGTGACCTGGTGTAATTTTTGGTTCCTCCGAAGGTGCCAGAGTGTTTAGAGAGGGCCAGGGCCACTCTTCCTTGTGTGCATTTCTTATGATCTGTTATCAGACCTCTCCAGCCTCGTCCGCTCTGCCTACCCGCTATGTCAACGTACTTTCTCCAAAATTAGTCACGTTCCACAAAACTGCTTTGTGATGCAACGAACCTGACTGTTCAGTTGTTGTGTTTGCGCAAGTTTTATTTAATAGTTTATTGATACTAAACTAACATCGACAACTGAAAATTTTCACTTTTGTTCAATAGGTTAAAATTTATGAATCGGATAAATTACTATATTGAACTAGTTATGTAATTTGGAGGAGGGAGTTTCATTCACAATCCTAAGTGTTTTGTATCGAGCATATCAGGCATTGGGAATGATTAGGTGGTAAAGATACATGGAGAGAAGAGTCCTGTTTATGCCGCCATGTTGTTCCAACTACAAAACAGAAGACCACGCACATGCGCATTGAACTTCTATATGAACAAATCACGTAACATCCTTCCCCTCAATTCTGTATGAACAAATCACGTAACATTAAGAATGTGGTCAAATTTGACTGACTGATTATGGTATTTGATCATTATATGCCGAACATGTCGACGCACGTTTGTCTACAGAAAATTCAAGCAACAGTATCCAAAATGACTGGAAAGATCGCTATGATTTAAAGAAAATAAAAATTGTGGATTAAAAAGAAAAAGCAGGATGTTGTGGAGGATCCCCCCAGTGGGAGTCCTCAAGGTGGTCTTAGACGTCCACCTCTCACGTTATTATTCGTGGGTGTAATTTTTCAAGTGTCCACTAACAATTCCTCATTACCTCAATAGTATTTCTTCTGGCTTTATTATTTATTTCAAAACGAACCACTCTTTATAATCTTCAGTAAATCTGTAACCTAAGAAACAATCTGATTTTGATGGAAGCAAGTTGATAATATTAATGATTATATCAAGAGGATGTGCCCGAATTATCCAGTCAATATGGTTACTGATTGCTCCTGTCACACTTCGAATTTGTAACAATTTCCTTCCAGTCAAACAAGTGGCAACCATGCAGCCCGGTCCGTGCTCCTCCCTCCATCTGTCGTGTGGGTGGGTTGATGCCTCCCAGCTGGGTTAATCAAGGAACTTCCTTAAGTAATTCAAAGCCACGATTCTGTAAGTCGGGTAACGCTTCGACAGTTTTGGTCAGAAAGTTACATGAATCATTAATACAAAGGAATTCAAACAGGAACAGACCATCGCGCTCTTTCAAGGCTGTTGTGAGTGTGGAAGGTACGTACATACATACCAGAAGCTCGCATATTACTGTGGTACAAGTTAGAAGGTATACAGATGATTTAAAGATAACTTGCAGATTGCTATTATGACTAAAGAGGCGCAAATAAGTCATGGACACTAAGTGAAATGTTAATCAGATACTTTAAACGTGTCTACTGCTTTAATTTACTATAATTGATGATAAATCGTTCCACATGCAATTAATCCTGTTATAGAAAAAGTAAGTAGATTCAAGTCATTAATCTCGTCACGTAGGATTTGTTTCTCAGTCTGGGAATCATTTTCGTAGCTCAGCGCTGTCTGTACTCCATTCTGCTTGTCTTTTTCTTTTCAGGTAGGGTGACCAAATATTCATGATGCGAACTAACCAGTAGACTGTATAAAGATGATTTCCTTGGGCTTAAATTCGAAGGCTCTACCTGTGAATCCAAGAATTTTGTCCGCTCTTTTCACTGCTTCTGTGCACTGCTTGTTTGGTGTTAGGTCACCACAGATTATTACATCCAAGTCTTTTTCTTCATTTACCTTTTGCAGTTTAACAGAATTCATACTTTAGCTTGCGTCTGTTTTTTTTCTTTTTTTTTTTTGCCAGCGATATGTAAAAATTTGCACTTATCGATGGTGAAATTCAATTGCCATTCATGAGCCCAGTTCATCTGTTCATGTCATAGTGAAGCTGTAGACGTTTGATTTCATCTGTAGATTTATTTCCCAGGTTTGTAGCGTCAGTGAATTTTGATATATTGCAATGTAGACCATTATCATATGTGAGAGAACTGGTCATTAGACTAATCCTGGCGGAACTCCAACCCTATCAATCCCATGTGACAACTTTTGCAAGTATCCTTTGATGCGTAAACCAATGGGAAACATTTTGAAAATCTAGATAGATGACATTAACTTCCTTACTTTCATCATTCATATCGATAACATCTTTAAAAAAGGTGAGAAGATTAATCTGACATCAGCAATTTCGTCGAAAACCATGCTTAGAATCTCTTAGTAAATGGTGGTCCTCTAAATGGTTCACAATCCTATCTCGAATGATGGTTTCCAAAAGTTCTCCAGTTGCAGACATTAAGCTAAGAGGACGATGATTTTCGGTCAGTTATATTACCTTTTTTAATGTGTGTTTTACTTTGGCAAACTTCCATTCATCTTGAACTTTTCCTGTAGCAAGTGACATTGAAAAGAGCAGTCAAGGGCGTAACTGTCTTATTTTTCGCTTCTTTCATTGTTCTCGGATAAAACTTATCAGGGCCTGCTGTATTATGTATTTTCATTTTGTTTATTGCTGAAAGTATGTTTTTAGTTTTGTGTCGATTTGTTGAAGATTTCTGTTCTCTTGTCAATGAAACGATTCGGGACATGGGTTGTCATCGATCGTAAATAGTCATTCATTATTTTTGCCATGTCTTCATTGTCTTGAACCAAATCACTGTTTTGCGTAATTAATGGAGCTATTGCCTGGGTAATGCTTCTATCTTATTTCACCATTCCACCACCACTTGGCTTCGTTTTAGAAAAAGACAATTACGTATTGAGACGATGTTCCCTCTACTGCTTTGAAGGTTTTTGTGAAGCTTTTCCACCTTATGTTCATGTCAGTTTTCATTTACTACATCACCCAAACCTGTCAAGAGCGATGCGATAATTAAGATTTGCATGTTTAAATTTTTTTCGCGAAAGTCGTTTTGACCAGCATTACATGTACTGTTGAAAGCAACATCAAAAGTTATTTGTCGGTGATCACCTGTACTTCATTTGTAGTAAGAACTAATGTAATCTATTCTCGTCACGAGTAGGTTTCTCGACTAACTGGATTGAGGCACTGTCAAGCAAAGCACCGGCTACCGACGTGTACGGAGCTGCTGTCGTCTTTCAGAGCTAGGTTGTAGCTATTTCCCCCTACGTTGTCGCTACCTTTGCTTTGTTTTGAAGTTTTTTGTTTTAAGTTATTGTCCATCAATATCTTTTATAAGGTTGTTTTATGCAAAATTGATATTTCACTGACGGGTGTCCGCAGGAGAACTCCGCCTGGCCTTTGTGCGACCGGCTCTGCCCTGAAATTTTTTTCTGCATAAAACAATTGCCTGATCTCTTTTGGGAGTAGCTATTTTTTTTTTCCACTGTCTGGGGTGGTTTGCCACCCCAGACTTTGGGGTTAGGCCCATATAAGATGGACCCAGGTAAGCCATCCACTGCCCCCCTAGGGGGAAGTGGTGACGGACCTTCTATCAAAGGTGGCGGAACTGCTAAAGTTGACCAAGTTCCATTCTCATGATGTTGTGGTCTCTATACCCGTTTCCATGAATTCATGCAGGGGAGTCATCTACTGCACTGATGTCATGGATATGTCAGAAGACGACATTGTGAAGGAACTGGCAAACATTATCGCTACCAGGGTCATCACTAAATTTATCAATGGCGAACGACATAGAATTCCCCTGATAAATCTAACATTCGGAAAATCTCGTCTACCGGATAATATCTCGATTGGTTACATGTGTTGTCAAGTTCATCCATATATTCCGAATCCCCTACGTTGTTTTAAATGCTAGCAATTTGGTCACCCTTTAAAGTCTTAACACTCTTTCTGCAAGATGCGGGAAGTGTGCTGAGGAGGGTCATACTGCGTGTTAACTGTGTGTTAACTGTAATGGCAACCACCCAAGCTCGGACCGGGCCTGTCCCCGGTTCCAGTTTGAGAAAGAAGTGTGCACTACTGACACAACATCTCATATGGCGAGGCTAGGAGGAGGGTTAAGCCTAATGAATCCTACGCGTCGGCTCTGAAATGTAAGCCGGTTATGCGAACAATCTCGACGCAGACTCCTTGTGACACGCCGACCGCCACTACCAAGAACCCAGCTCCACCTAACCCTATACCTAATTCTCCAATCAAAGCCCACAAAAAATCCTATGCCAATACCACATCCTCTTCCCACCATAAAGATAAGAAAGAGAACAAAATTAACGTATCCTTAAACTTGACTAAACTCGAAAAAAACTACGTCGCACGTCATCGTACCAGTACCTCCACCAAAGAGGTCTGTGATTCACAGGTCCACTTCGTTGGAGGACATAGAAGTGATGGAAGCCAGAACATCCACTTCCAGGGACCGATCATGTTCTCCTGGGGACTCGCCCAAGTCCCGACATAAACGGGCTAAGGAAACTGGTCGGTTAAATAACTCTTAAACTAACACGTTCAACATCATCCAGTGGAATTGTAAAGGCCTTAGGCATAAGCAAGCACAACTACAACTGTTGCTTGCACTGTATAGGCCAGCCGTGATATGCTTACAGGAGAGCCTTCTAAACGGCTCAGTCGAAGACTGTTCCGTTTTAGGTAGCTATCACTCGTATAGAAGAGACGAGAATCGTGGGGTAGCTATCTATGTACACCAAAATTTACCTCACACAGGAGTGACTTAAATTCTACTCTAGACGCTGTCGCATGTTGAGTGAATAATAACACATACCTGGCCATCTGTTCAATATGTTGTTCTGGTTCCAATGCACTTGATAATGATAAGTTAAATCTGCTTGTTAATCAATAGCCTCACCGTAAAGCAGTTGTAGGAGACTTCATTGCTCATCATTATCAGTGGGGAAGTATCCGGGCAGACGCCAGGGGAGAACAAATGGTTGATTTTATGATAAACGCCATCCTCGATCTTCTAAACGATGGTAGTGGAACTCGTGTAGATGATCGGACTGGCAATATCTTGGCAATTGATTTATCCTTGTCATCGCCCGATATATTTAACATCACTTCGGGTATTTATGACGACTCCCACCCTGGGACGTGACCATTTCCCGATCTGTCTTTCTTATTCATGCGACATTATTACCAACCCGTCTCTGCCCAAATTTAACTATAAGAAAGCAGACTGGGTGTCATTCACAAGGCAAGCCGTCCTTGATATATCCGGTGGTAACATTGATGCAAAGTGCTCAAGGTTACCTCCACCATACTGAGGGCTGCTGACAACTCTATACCTAAGGTTTCTACAATTTCCACAAAGCATAGAGTTCCTTGGTGGACAACAGACTGCCGAAATGCACTGCGTGAGCGCAATAGGAGTTACAGGATGGTCGACAACGAGCCTTCAGATAATAACTTTATTGCATACAGGCAAGAAGAACTATCAAACAAGCCAAACGAGACTCCTGGCGCCGCTTTGTCTACTGTGAACAAGGACAGACCAGTAAGTCAGGTCTGGTCCAAAATCAATAACATCAAAAGAAAATACAAGCCGCCATTTCCTCCGCAAATCCTTCACCAAGGTCAAATCATCGACGATCCCTTAGACATGGCCAACACACTAACCAGGAGATTCTCAGAAACGAGCAGCTCGGCCAGTTACGACCCACACTTCCTACACCACAAGCGCCAGGCCGGGCTGCAGTTACCAGACTTTGCCACAGAAGATACCTTTGATTACAACAAAATATTTACAATGAAAGAATTGCTTCTTGCCCTGAAATCCTGTAAAGGTTCGAGTCCGGGACCGAGCGGGATCACTTATGGGGTGATCCAGCACCTTAGTCAGGCTAACCTGACGAAGTTGTTAGCATTGTACAATCAGATTTGGACGTCTCGAACGTTACCAAACTCATGGCACTTTGCCCACGTTATCCCCATCCCAAAAGGCTCCGGACGCCTACGAATATAAATTCGTTTCGACCTATTCCGCTCACGAGCTGTATTTGTAAGGTCATGGAGAGAATGGTTAACAGAAGAATACTTTTTTTGTTCGAATCGAAGGGTTTATTAAATGATCAACCGTGTGCTTTCCGTCGTAACAGAGGCACATTGAATCATTTAATTCACCTAGAACATTCTATCCTAGAGCCATTCCGTAAAGTGCGTTTGTTGGTTGCTGTATTTCTAGATTTAGAAAAAGCCTTCGACATGACTTGGCGAAGCGGAATTTTAAGCAAACTTTATGCTTTTGTAAACTAAGGTTATTTACCCATATTTATAAGAATTTTTTTTTAACGATAGAACTTTTGCTGTGAAACTTATAGCCCATGAGGCCCATGTACCTCTTCTCCGACTAAGACGTGAGATCCTGTCGTGGCAAAGTGGTATTCTGATGGCCAGAAGGAACAATACAACTGCCTGTCGCCTCATTCTGGAACATTCACAGCTCGTCAACAGAGGCGTCAAGCCCCAGGCCGTCAGAATACACTTCCTCAGGGAGAACTCCGGTATTGAAGTGAAGTGGTCTCGCTGGTTAAGAATTCCTTACCCCCTGGGAGGGTTCAGAGATTAACATCAAGACGAGCTGGCTACCAGCCAAAAAAGCACATACATCGCAGAGCGAGGTACACCAGCGTTTTCATCAGGTCATCATTGATCACAACGTATATACGTTCACTTCTACAGTGATGGCTCCAAGACGGATGAATGTGTGGGTGCAAGTGTATGGTCGATGGAGTGTGCACTCAGATACCGCTGGCCGAAACATACATCTGTATTTTGCGCTGAATTGTTTGCCATTGATCGAGCCATAGACTATATAAATAATTCAAATCACAGTAAAGCCACAATTTTTTCTGATTCTCTTTCTGCTCTTAAAGCAATAGGCTCTTAATATACAGAGTCATGTGAATTACAGGACAATATTATTAATAAACTATATTCATATGAAAAAGATATCTTGATGTGGGTGCCTGGCGGGTCTCTGCAATATATACGGCAATGAGCAGGCAGACAGCTTGGCTAAGTCGACCTCAGAACTCGAGGAGGTGGTTCCGATCCCTCGGGAGCTGGGGTCCTGCCTTTCCTTGGGAAAGAGATCAATCCATCTGCTGTGGCAGAGTCAGTGGACCAACCTGACCATCAACAAGAAATACAAGCAAGAAGTGGCGGACTGGCCGACCACGTACCGCAAGACCAGAAGAGAATAGGTCGTGCTGGCCCGCCTCAGAATGAACTGTATGTACACCACCCACCTGCAGCCATACACAACCAAAAGCTTTCCACCCTTATGCCAACAGTGCAAACAGACATCAACAATAGAACATCTACTGCTAAAATGCAGGAGATATGAACAATATAGAAGGAAATTTTTAAATTAGCACCAGCAAAAACATTTTCTTTAACATCATTATTGTACTCGGGGATAACCCGAGTACTATTGACAAATTGATGGTCTTCCTCAGAGAAACATAATCCAGATGATGTAAGGTGGTTCGCGGATTCTCCTCTGTGGCGGGGTCGGCTTGATGTGCTACTCCTACTTGGGCTGGTCTCACGGTGCATGGATATGTCCATTTATTAGACGGTCGGCCTTGGAGAGAGGTGGTTATCCTCCGGGTCGGCTGCGTCATTTTGTTGAGTCGGCGGACCTCGGACTACTATTGTGTATTGTGTGTGCATGCCATGGTGGAAACCTGTCCCTAACCTGTCCTATCTTCTCGCATTCTTGGGTAAAATGCAACGGTGGATGTGTGTATGTGTGTTTGTGCATGCATGTGGGAATACATGGGAATAAAGGTGATTCGTATATTGAAGGTTAAGACATGGTACAACATAAGTGTAAGACTCTCCCTGTAACACACAAACTGTAATCAGAGAAGATTAAAGAATGAGGTGATGGGGGAATTGGAAATAGCTCTCTTGATAAGGAATGGCATTGAATTCCAGGAATTTATCAATAGATGGATCTTAGTGTGATACCCAGAGCAGATGTGTGTTGTGAACAATGAAGGAACCGTTAGGATTGTGAAGGATGTGGCAAGACCTTCCCTCATTGAAGATGGTAAAGTATTGATAATGGGGTCTTGAAAAATATGAAATACACTGGGAAAACTGTTTTTCATGGTGATCGTGAGTCAGACACTAATCCCTTCGAGGTTTATTGGAGAACCTCCTGTATCAGCATGTCATTAAGCATAAGAGAACAAGGGAAAGGGGAAGGTACACCATCTCTGCCCAACTATATCTTTGTACATATCATGGAAACAGAATGTAAATTATGATGCTTCTGTTGAAGTACTTGATTTTGACTTGTGGTGGGGGAAAATGCAAGAGGGATCAGAGGGGGAACAGGACCCAAATGATAATAAGATTTGTGGTTCTCATCTTCTTATGGAGATGACATCATATTTTGGCAGCATTAAAAAAACATCATCAAGTGCTTTTTCTTTGTGGAGTTTGCAGTATTTAGCATAGATTCCCTATTGAGGTCAAAAGCTATTTCATTTGAGGTGACACAGTGATCAGTTGCACTCAAGTGGATTCTGTCATTAGAAGTTAATCATAAGGTGGACCTGTTTGTTGTATAGGCATGCTATCTTTCTGACTTATATAAAACCTGTTTTTTTACTTGAGACTGTGGGGATCATTACTATGACCTTAGACTTCAGTAGTTGAACTTAAATTAACCTTTGCTTCAATAAGGATTCTCAAAACATGGGTCTTGAAATATCTGAATTTCTAGATTTAGACTCTTACCTCATGGATATCTTGTGGAGTTTTCGGGGATGTTCAGCCCCACAGCCTGGGTTTGTCTCAAGCTGCTGGATTAGGTTGTTTGTTGACCTAGATGTTGGAAGCCAGAGTCCTCAGGCCCAAGTATCCCCCACGGCCTGTTTGATCTGGTACACTTTGTCGGTACTTATCCAGCACTTGTCTTGAACATTTCTACTGTGTATACCATGCTGTTTCTGATTGTACTCTTGGGCTATGGATGTTTAAGGTGTTCTTTCCTTTCATGCATATTGCACCTTTGCATTTCAGAGGTAGTATTTTACAGTCTTCCATGCCTGTCGTGCCACTGGGAAGCTGTTTGAATGTAAGTGGGAACCATATCTTCTAGGATTTTCCAGGTACAGATTATGATATACCTCTCCCTTCTACACTTCAGGGAATACAGCCTCAGTGATTTCAGTCAATTCCACTAATTTAGTTCCTTTGCCACATTGGTATGGGTTGTGAAAGATCTCAGAACACTTTCTAATTCCACAATTTATCCACCTTGTTGGATGATTTTAGAATACAGCAATATTCAAATTGTGAAAGAATTATTGCCTTGAATAATATCATTGGTTTTTCTTCCCTTGTCTTGGTGGTCCTCAGGATACAGCCTGCCATCCTTCTGCATGAGGCAACCATGGTTTTGTTGTGTTTGCTGAAGGTTAGGTCATTAGACGTTGTTACTGTAAGGTCTTTCGCATATTCATCTGGTTTATGAAAGCATATGTGAATGCCTGGTATTCTGTTTTTGGTTTCTTTAATTTTCCCATCATGCAGGAGTTGAAATTATCTTCTGAAGAGCATGTTCTCAGTTGCCCAGTTAGACCTTTTTAATGTTTCTTTGTTGCCTTTCAGCATCATCTTTAGATGTGATTTTCATACCTATTCTTGTCATCAGCAAAAGATGATATGAAGAGGAACAGTAGGGGTGCAAGTACAGTTCCTTGGGGCCTGTGTTTTTTTTTATAATGGAGGCACTGGAGATGGCATGGTTTACAACATGTTTTGATCTACCAGTCAAAAGATTGGATAACCATCTCTCAATTTTTCTGGTTATTCCCGTCTTTCACATCTTATGTGCTATGACAGCATGGTCACATTTGTCAAAAGCTTTGCAAAGTTTGTGTAAATCATTTCACCATTTTCAAGAGCTTCAACAATCCTATCATGATAGTGGTCAACTAACTGAGAGTGGTAATGTCTTCCTTCCCTTAAAACATGTTGTCCTGGGTTATGTAGATTGTTCACTCCCATGAATTCAGTCAGCTTGCCTCTTGGAACTTTTTTAAAGATTTTAATGATGGACGATGGTAATGCTGTTAGATAATAGTTATTTAGGAGTGCTTTGCTTGCACCTTTGTGGAGTGGAGCAATATAGGACAGTTTCAGACTCTTGGGAATGATTCCAGAATCTACACACATTCTTCCAGAGATATTTAGTGCTCATGCTAGAGATGTCTAACATTTCTTTATAAAGGCAGTTCCATGGGTCTGGGCCTGTGGCTGAGTGTATGGGGATTCTCTCAATGACCCTCTTGAAATCTTGTGTTGACAAGGTGATACCTACTGTGTTTATGTGGGGGATTACTGTTTAGGAAGAAGGCTGTTGGATTATTTATTTTTAATGTTTTTTGACTGGCTGAGTACCAATTCATATTTACTTCTTCGAATCTCACTCATCTCTTGGCAATCATATGTAAAATTACCTTTTTTTTCATTTTAAGTGGGCTAATAGGGTTTTTGTTTCTGGTTTTGCATTTTGGATAGAAGTGAAAATATTTTGGAATTGTGTGGAGGAGGGTGTATGTGTTAGAGATGAGATGTTTGAGGACAATATGTGGCGTTGAGGTGGTTTGATCGAGTAAGTAATGAAAGGGTAAGAGAGATGTTTGGTAATAAATAGAGTGTGTTTAAGAGAGCAGAAGAGGGTGTTTTGAAATGGTTTGGTCACATGGAGAGAACGAGTAAGGAAAGGTTGACAAAGAGGATATATGTGTCAGAGGTGGAGGGAACTAGAAGTGGGAGACCAAATTGGAGGTGGAAAGATGGAGTGAAAAAGATTTTGAGTGATCGAGGCCTGAACATGCAGGAGGGTGAAAGGCGTGCAAGGAATAGAGTTAATTGGAATGATGTGGTATACCGGGGTAGATGTGCTGTCAATGGATTGAACCATGGCATGTGAAGCATCTGGGGTAAACCATGGAAAGTTTTGTGGGGCCTGGATGTGGAAAAGGAGCTGTGGTTTCAGTGCATTATACGTGACAGCTAGAGACTGAGTGTGAATAAATGTGGCCTTTGTTGTCTTTTCCAAGCGCTACCTTGCGCGCATGCTGGGGGAGGGGGTTGTCATTTCATGAGTGGTGGGGTGGCGATGGGAATGAATAAAGGCAGCAAGAATGAATTATGTATAGTGCCATTGTGTAAAGGCAAAGGGGATAAGAGTGAGTGCTCAAATTACAGAGGTATAAGTTTGTTGAGTATTCCTGGTAAATTATATGGGAGGGTATTGATTGAGAGGGTGAAGGCATGTACAGAGCATCAGATTGGGGAAGAGCAGTGTGGTTTCAGAAGTGGTAGAGGATGTGTGGATCAGGTGTTTGCTTTGAAGAATGTATGTGAGAAATACTTAGAAAAGCAAATGGATTTGTATGTAGCATTTATGGATCTAGAGAAGGCATATGATAGAGTTGATAGAGATGCTCTGTGGAAGGTATTAAGAATATATGGTGTGGGAGGAAAGTTGTTAGAAGCAGTGAAAAGTTTTTATCGAGGATGTAAGGCATATGTACGTGTAGGAAGAGAGGAAAGTGATTGGTTCTCAGTGAATGTAGGTTTGCGGCAGGGGTGTGTGATGTCTCCATGGTTGTTTAATTTGTTTATGGATGGGGTTGTTAGGGAGGTAAATGCAAGAGTTTTGGAAAGAGGGGCAAGTATGAAGTCTGTTGGGGATGAGAGAGCTTGGGAAGTGAGTCAGTTGTTGTTCGCTGATGATACAGCGCTGGTGGCTGGTTCATGTGAGAAACTGCAGAAGCTGGTGACTGAGTTTGGTAAAGTGTGTGGAAGAAGAAAGTTAAGAGTAAATGTGAATAAGAGCAAGGTTATTAGGTACAGTAGGGTTGAGGGTCAAGTCAATTGGGAGGTGAGTTTGAATGGAGAAAAACTGGAGGAAGTGAAGTGTTTTAGATATCTGGGAGTGGATCTGGCAGCGGATGGAACCATGGAAGCGGAAGTGGATCATAGGGTGGGGGAGGGGGCGAAAATTCTGGGGGCCTTGAAGAATGTCTGGAAGTCGAGAACATTATCTCGGAAAGCAAAAATGGGTATGTTTGAAGGAATAGTGGTTCCAACAATGTTGTATGGTTGCGAGGCGTGGGCTATGGATAGAGTTGTGCGCAGGAGGATGGATGTGCTGGAAATGAGATGTTTGAGGACAGTGTGTGGTGTGAGGTGGTTTGATCGAGTGAGTAACGTAAGGGTAAGAGAGATGTGTGGAAATAAAAAGAGCGTGGTTGAGAGAGCAGAAGAGGGTGTTTTGAAGTGGTTTGGGCACATGGAGAGAATGAGTGAGGAAAGATTGACCAAGAGGATATATGTGTCAGAGGTGGAGGGAACGAGGAGAAGAGGGAGACCAAATTGGAGTTGGAAAGATGGAGTGAAAAAGATTTTGTGTGATCGGGGCCTGAACATGCAGGAGGGTGAAAGGAGGGCAAGGAATAGAGTGAATTGGAGCGATGTGGTATACCGGGGTTGACGTGCTGTCAGTGGATTGAATCAAGGCATGTGAAGCGTCTGGGGTAAACCAGGGAAAGCTGTGTAGGTATGTATATTTGCGTGTGTGGACGTATGTATATACATGTGTATGGGGGGGGGGTTGGGCCATTTCTTTCGTCTGTTTCCTTGCGCTACCTCGCAAACGCGGGAGACTGCGACAAAGTATAATGATAATAATAATAGTATATATGTATATATCTGTGTATGTATATATATATATATATATATATATATGTATACGTTGAGATGTCTAGGTACGTATGTGTGCGTGTGTGGATGTGCATGTGGGTGGGTTGGGCCATTCTTTCATCTGTTTCCTTGTGCTGCCTCGCTAACGCGGGAGACAGCGACAAAGTATAATGAATATAGATAAATAAATAGTTCTTTTTTCTTTTTTTCTGTTTCATATTGTAATTTGTGCCATGTTAAGGTGACTTTAAGGTGAAGAAGGCAGAGAAATTGAGAGAAACAGCATTTCCGTAAGTGGCACCAAGCTATTTTTATTGTTCCAACAGTATAGAATTACTCCTTAATCCCATGCATCATGACAAATCTTTTTGAAAGAAATATGGTATAATTGCCTGCTGCAAAAGCAACAGATAATACAAATATAATGTCATATAATGAAAACATAATTTCCATATAAACTGAAACAATTATTGTTAGATCTCTCCCCAAAACAAAACAAGAAAAATTGAATGAAATAGAATAGAATGAAATAGCACCAATAAACTACACAACATTACTCATAAGATATGCAAAGTACAAAGATTACTTTTACATCATACATGTATAGATCTAACCTCTTAGAGGTTATACTAGTCTTCCTCTAGATGTTTTAACCTCACTGGAATCGTGTTTACTCCTTTTTGGTGTACCTTCCCCATTTGTGTCCATAGCACTTGTTACTTCTAGTTCAGCTTGTCTATGTTGATTCCTGATGTCCCAGAGCCGCCTTCTTCATGACATACATCAGTTGATTCGTCATCATAACCACTGGCTTGTTTTAGAGAATTTAGGCTTTCTTCTGTCTTGTGCAGTTGCTGCTTAATTCTCCTGTAAATCTGACCATCACTATTCTTAACCAAATATGTTGTAGGAGCAACCACTATACCCTCTTTTAACTCGTTACTTGTGCTGTCATTGATTTTAACTGCATTTCCCTCTTCCAGTTTAGGCAATAGCTTAGAGCTTCAGTCATAATAAAATTTCTGTTTATCTTGTGAGTCTTGATGTAGGTGTCTGATAGTCAGTGGGTCTCTGGTTGTGACAAGGTTTCTGGAGTGGGGAGTGTTCTACCAAGCAGTAACTGACTGAGGCTTGCAGTCCCCACAACAGGAGTATTTCTATAATCCAGCATACTTAGATATAAATCCTTGCCCTCTTTGGCTGCCTTCTTCATCAGCTTCTTTACTGTCTGTGCACTTTTTCTGCCAGGCCATTACTTTTTGGATGATAGGGGGACAAAGTTGTGTGGTCTATTCCATATGACTTGCAGAATTCTTTAGATACTACAACTGTGAACTGTGGGCCATTGTCACTGTAAATAGTGTGAGGTAGTCCATGCCTAGCTCAATGATACTTATAGTATTTCACAATAGTACTGGAATGAGTATTTTCTAATGAGTCAAACTTAAAATATTTGCTGTAATAATCAACAAGTAACAGGAGCCTTTTCCCTTTCATCTCAAATAGATTGGCTCCAAGTTTTTGCCAAGGGAGTTTAGTGACTTCATGAGGCATCAGTGGTTCCCTTGCTTGGTGGTTACTATGAGCATTACAGGTGTCCCAAGCACTAATCATGTCCTTAAGTTCAGCTCCCATTCCAGGCCAGTACACAAGACCCCTTGCTGTCCTTAGAGACTTTACCTTGATGAGATTTATATATACATGTGCTTGAGGACCTGACTATTTAGTTTCTTAGGTACTATAATTTTCTTTATTTTATTCAGCATTCCGTCTACATAACTTATCTCGTCTGTAATTTCAAAGGGCGTTAATTTCTACTGGAGTCTCTCTCTTACAATCAGGCGATCCTTCCAATGTGAATTCTTTAAGAGTCTGCAATACCCTTTCTTCCTTAGTCCTATCTTTAAGAACCTTCAAGCTTATACCTGCAGTGTCCAGCTGTTTATGAGTTATTAGATTTACTTGAATCTCTAGATCATCATTTTGCACGTCTTCAGCCCAGCTGACTCTACTCAGAGCTTCAGCTATATGCATGTCCTTCCCTTTCTTATAAAGTATATTTAAGGAATATTTCTGGAGTCTGAGAAGCATTCTCTGTAACCTAGGAGGAGCAGATGATAAGGACTTCTTAAAAATACTCTCTAAGGGTTTATGATCAGTCTCTAGAACTACTTCTCCCATACAGATAAGAATGAAATTTCTCAGCAGCAAAAACAATGTCCAACAACTTTTCAATTTGAGCAGTTTCTCTTGATTTTAGTGTGGGACTTGTTGGCATAGGCAACAGAGTGATCTTACTGAAGAATACAAGCCCCTGCAGCATACCCTTAGGACCCTGGGGAATCACCTGTCAGAGTTACAGGCTTAGATACATCATAATACCTCAAAACTGGTGCTTCACAAACCATTTGCTTGAGTTTCAGAAAACATTTCTCCTGTGGTTCATCCCATTTAAATTCAGTGTCCTTCTCCAGAAACTTTCTCAGACGGTTCATTTATTTCAGACATATTGGGAACAACCTTCCCAAGTAGTTGATCATTCTGAGGAATCTAAGTAGCTCTTGCTCATCTGTAGGAGTTGGAAAATTAGTTATAATGTCCACCTTCTTAGGGTCTGGTCTTAACCCTTCCACCAATTATTCTACCTTCTCAGTTTTAAGCTTAAGTTTGGCACAGGACTGCCATAAACTAATATGACATCCAATATAATTTCCACTCTATCAAGATCTTCATACAATTCTTGCATGTACCTCTGGTAGATTTCTGGAGCCAGACTTATCCCAAAGGAGAGAGACATAAGTTGTTGTATCTACCAAAACAAGCATTAGATACAGGCAGTTTGGAAGACTCTTCATGTAGTTCAATTTGCCAAAACCCTGTGGTGGCATCTAACACAGAAAACACCTTAACATCTGTTAACCTGGTTGATATTTCCTCAATTGTAGGTGATGGATAGTATTGCCTCTTCAAGGCCTTATCTAAATCTCTTGGATTTAGGCATATTCTTAATTTACTTCCCTAATCCACTGTAACCATAGTTAACCCAATCTGTGGGATTACTTTCTCTGATGATTACACCTTTCTTTTCCATGTCCTCTGCTTCACATTTCAATCGTACAATTAACATCAGCAATGAAGAAAGTGAGCTGATATTTTCCAGAGTTATGTAAACATATTTGACTTTTACCAAGGGGTATGATTTTACTTCCAGTGAAAGCAACCAATACAGTCTTTGTGTGTTTCAACTCTGGTGTTCCTTTTAGCTTGTCATAGATTCTTTTAGGCAATACACTGATCTCAGCCCCTGTATCCATTTGGAAAGACGCTGGTTGATCGTGAAGATGAGTAAACCAGTCCTCTTTATCTGGTCCTCTTAACTGGTTGGAGGTTACCTTGGACACTGCTTTTGCTGACTTCTTCAGGACATGTAAACCTCCAACTGGCTTCTCATAACACCTTTCGGAGATGGATGACGAATTTTCTTTGCCAGCCTGACAGACACTTTGCCTTTTCTTGAACACTTGAAGTTGTCACACCTACTCTTGAAATGTCCAGTCCTGCCACACTTCATACACTGTTTGTTGCTAGCTGAGCAGTGCATCCTTCCAAAGCAGCTGAGCAGTGCATCCTTCCAAAGACATGCTTGAAGCCAAAGAACTTACAGGTCCTTTGTGATGTTTTGCCTGGAATTGAGGATTGATACTTGCTTCTCTTCTTTGACTTCACACTGTGGACATTCAAACTGCTTACAGCTGCACCAAACTCCTTCATCTGTTCTTCACTTGCCTTATGAGTTCTACACAGTAGTATGACTTCATTAAGGGTCGTGTCACCTTTCCTCAACAGCCAACCGCATAGCTTGTCATCACTAAAGCATTATATAATTCTGTCTCTGATCATTTCATCTTTCAAGGCACCAAACTCACAGATTATAGCCTTTCTTAAGTCAGTAACACAACTATCAATAGTTTCATCAGCCTGTTGCACTCTACCATCAAAGATGTGCTTTTCATAAGTGACATTCTTCTTTGGCTGAAAATATTCTTTTGATTTCTCTATAAGAGTCTTGTATTTCTTTTTATCAGCTTCCTCTTCAGGTAGTATTGTAAATATCTAGCAACTTTCTTCCACCACAGTTTAGCAGTAAGGCAATCTTCACCTCATCCTTCCTCTCATCTTTCTCAAAACTCAGTAGGTATATCTCAAATTCTGGCAGAATCTTCTCCACTTTTCTGTTGTATTATCTGATAAATTCAGGGGATTAAGATGTCAACCTTTGACACTCATCCTGAATGTTTTAGGCAACCCCAACAATGGCACAGGGAGACTGCCACCTCATAGCACCTCAGTTCTTGCCACCAACCTTCTTCCCTCTACAGCCAGAAGCATGTGAGATGTCAGCACACTTGACACCATGTAATATGTGCTATGTCAGGGTGGCTTTAAGGTGAAGAAGGCAGAGGGATGAGAGAAACAGTGTTTCCATAAGTGGCGCCAAGCCATCGTTATAGTTCCAACGATACAGAATCGCATCTTAATCCTGTGCATCATGACAAGTCTTTTTAAGAGAAATAGGATATAATTGCCTGGTACAAAAGCAATAGAAAATACAAATATGTTATATAATGAAAATATGATGGGAAGTGAGTCAGTTGTTGTTCGCTGATGATACAGCGCTGGTGGCTGATTCATGTGAGAAACTGCAGAAGCTGGTGACTGAGTTTGGAAAAGTGTGTGGAAGAAGAAAGTTAAGAGTAAATGTGAATAAGAGCAAGGTTATTAGGTACAGTAGGGTTGAGGGTCAAGTCAATTGGGAGGTGAGTTTGAATGGAGAAAAACTGGAGGAAGTGAAGTGTTTTAGATATCTGGGAGTGGATCTGGCAGCGGATGGAACCGTGGAAGCGGAAGTGGATCATAGGGTGGGGGAGGGGGCGAAAATCCTGGGGGCCTTGAAGAATGTGTGGAAGTCGAGAACATTATCTCGGAAAGCAAAAATGGGTATGTTTGAAGGAATAGTGGTTCCAACAATGTTGTATGGTTGCGAGGCGTGGGCTATGGATAGAGTTGTGCGCAGGAGGATGGATGTGCTGGAAATGAGATGTTTGAGGACAATGTGTGGTGTGAGGTGGTTTGATCGAGTGAGTAACGTAAGGGTAAGAGAGATGTGTGGAAATAAAAAGAGCGTGGTTGAGAGAGCAGAAGAGGGTGTTTTGAAGTGGTTTGGGCACATGGAGAGGATGAGTGAGGAAAGATTGACCAAGAGGATATATGTGTCGGAGGTGGAGGGAACAAGGAGAAGAGGGAGACCAAATTGGAGGTGAAAAGATGGAGTGAAAAAGATTTTGTGTGATCGGGGCCTGAACATGCAGGAGGGTGAAAGGAGGGCAAGGAATAGAGTGAATTGGAGCGATGTGGTATACCGGGGTTGACGTGCTGTCAGTGGATTGAAGCAAGGCATGTGAAGCGTCTGGGGTAAACCATGGAAAGCTGTGTAGGTATGTATATTTGCGTGTGTGGATGTATGTATATACATGTGTATGGGGTTGGGCCATTTCTTTCGTCTGTTTCCTTGCGCTACCTCGCAAACGCGGGAGACAGCGACAAAGTATAATAAAAAAAAATAATAATGATTTCCATATAAACTGAAATAATTATCATTACACACATGACATTTTTAGTTTGGGGTCTATGTCTGACAATTTACTTGATAGATTTTTCCTTTGCTGGGTGAGCTGTGGCTTCTTTAGAAGATCTGAAATTCTTTTTTGCATCCTGTAAAGTGTTCTTTCTTGTGTTAACCTGAACTTTTTATGCTTTCTTCTCGCTGGTATATGTCTGTTGCATGTTTGGAGTACTGAAGTGGTCTTGCCAGTCACACATTCCTCCTCTGTTTTGATACTCAGTTTATTAATTTGCTATTGAATCTGGTTACTAAAAAGACCCACACATCTTGTAGCCAGAGTGGATAAAACAACCATGTTGCAACAGATTGCAACACTGCACATGTTCCAGTTCCTTCGTGAGATTCCTTATACATCCTTTGTGTCCACACTTGAACTGGGACCAAGCATCAAATTTTAGGTTCTCGAATTCTTCCTGTTTGAACACGTTTAGAAGTTTTTACGGCTGATCATCAGTCATTCTTTTACAAGCTTTCTGTCATTCCTCCCTTAATGTAATAACAGATGCCTTGGTAATATTTTCAAAACTTTCTGAATGGTTCTGAAAAATCTGATATAATTGAATCAATGTGATTAGATTTTTTTTTTCTCTGGGCTTTTTCTTGACAGGAATGAGGCTAGTAACATGGGTGCTTCATAAAAGAATGCTTCATAAAAGCCTTTGACCGTACTTGACATTGCTTCAAGACCAGAGAGGGTAAGATTGTTCAGATTGCTAAGATAAGCTGGAACATCCTCAATCATCCTAAATGGGAGTGGTTGGAGTTCCTAATAGTGTACTGTGTGTTAGCATTATGGGTAATACAGCTGTGAATGGTTTTCTAATAAGTTCTTTTTTTTTAGCATTGGGATCAAAGAAATTAATGATATTCATTCAGTATTGAGGAATTCTAGTCTCTTTAAAGGTTGTTGATCATCCTTTATAGTGAACCCAAAGTTTCTAGCTAAAAATGAGGATGTTAGTTATGGGAATGAATCTATTTGATAGAATATTGGAAAATGTTAAACAGTGATTTTTTGGTCTCATGGAAGATTTCATATGTTTTCATATGATTGGGTGAAAGCTATTATTGTTCCTTTATGCAGAGGAAAAGATGCTAAGGGTATATTTAGGAATTATATGGCAATAAGTCTGGTGGCTGATTCATGTGAGAAACTGCAGAAGCTGGTGACTGAGTTTGGTAAAGTGTGTGGAAGAAGAAAGTTAAGAGTAAATGTGAATAAGAGCAAGGTTATTAGGTACAGTAGGGTTGAGGGTCAAGTCAATTGGGAGGTGAGTTTGAATGGAGAAAAACTGGAGGAAGTGAAGTGTTTTAGATATCTGGGAGTGGATCTGGCAGCGGATGGAACCATGGAAGCGGAAGTGGATCATAGGGTGGGGGAGGGGGCGAAAATTCTGGGGGCCTTGAAGAATGTGTGGAAGTCGAGAACATTATCTCGGAAAGCAAAAATGGGTATGTTTGAAGGAATAGTGGTTCCAACAATGTTGTATGATTGCGAGGCGTGGGCTATGGATAGAGTTGTGCGCAGGAGGATGGATGTGCTGGAAATGAGATGTTTGAGGACAATGTGTGGTGTGAGGTGGTTTAATCGAGTGAGTAACGTAAGGGTAAGAGAGATGTGTGGAAATAAAAAGAGCGTGGTTGAGAGAGCAGAAGAGGGTGTTTTGAAGTGGTTTGGGCACATGGAGAGGATGAGTGAGGAAAGATTGACCAAGAGGATATATGTGTCGGAGGTGGAGGGAGCAAGGAGAAGAGGGAGACCAAATTGGAGGTGGAAAGATGGAGTGAAAAAGATTTTGTGTGATCGGGGCCTGAACATGCAGGAGGGTGAAAGGAGGGCAAGGAATAGAGTGAATTGGAGCAATGTGGTATACCGGGGTTGACGTGCTGTCAGTGGATTGAATCAAGGCATGTGAAGCGTCTGGGGTAAACCATGGAAAGCTGTGTAGGTATGTATATTTGCGTGTGTGGACGTATGTATATACATGTGTATGGGGGGGGGTTGGGCCATTTCTTTCGTCTGTTTCCTTGCGCTACCTCGCAAACGCGGGAGACAGCGACAAAGTATAAAAAAAAAAAGTCTGTTAAGTATGCCAGGAAAAGTGTATGCAAGAATATTGATTGATGGGCGATGGAAGTGACTGAATGTGGAATAAATGAGGAGCAAGGGGTTTTAGGAGAGGTAAGGGATGTGTAGATTAAATTTTTGTGGTAAAGATAACTGCAGAAAAGTATTTAGCAAAAGGTAAGATGTTTACAGCTTGAAAGGACTTGGAGAAAGTGTATGACAGAGTTGAGTGGAATATTTTAAGGGATTTGTTGGGGATATATTGGATAGGGGGACAACTGTTGGATGATGTGAAAGCCTTCTGTAGAGGAGCAAACACATGTGTAAGAGTGGATGGGGAGTTGAGCGAAATTTTTGGTATACATGTAGGTGTGAGGCAAGGCTTTGTGATGTCACCATGGCTTTTTGATTTATTTATGGTTGAGTGATAAGAGAGATGAAAGCAAAGCTAGGGAAAGGAGGTGCAAAGATGGAATGTGGCTGTGAGATATGGTGGCTTGTAGCAAGCCTGTTTATGAGTGAAACTGTATTGTTTGCTGAGAGTGGAGTTGCAGAATGTTTGTAAGTGTGCTTTATGATGTGTGTAAGTGTAGGCAATTGAAGGTGAATGCAATTATAGGGGAATAAGAGAGAAGCTAAGTATGCCAGGAAAAGTGTATGCAAGAATATTGATTGATAGGGTGATGGAAATGACTGAATGCAGAATAAGTGAGGAGCAAGGGGGTCTTCGGAAAAGTAGGGGATGTGTAGATCAAATTTTTGTGGTAAAGATAACTGCAGAAAAGTCTTTAGCAATATGTAAGATGTTTGCATCTTGAAAGGATTTGGAGAAAGTGTGTGACAGAGTTGAGTGGAATATTTTAAGGGATGTATTGGGGATATATGGAGTAAGGGGACAACTGTTGCATGATGTGAAAGCCTGCTATAGAAAAGCGAATGCATGTGTAAGAGTGGATGAAGAGTTGAGCAAAAGTTTTGGTATACATGTAGGTGTGAGGCAGGGCTTTGTGATGTCACCATGGCTTTTTGATTTATATATGGTTGGGTGATAAGAGAGATGAAAGCAAAGCTAGGGAAAAGAGGTGCAGAGATGGAATGTGATTGTGAGATATGGTGGCTAGTAGCAAGCCTGTTTATGGGTGATAGTGGAGTTGCATAAGGTTTGTAAGTATGCTTTATGATGTGTTTAAGTGTAGGCAATTGAAGGTAAATGTAAGTAAAAGTAAAGTAATGGTGTCTGAAAGGAAACAGAGTGAAAGTATAGATTTTGTAGAATAATTTATAGTGAAAGAAGAAAGTGTATTAAACAGTGTTTTGGATATGGGGGAGAAAGACAGCAAGAGGTGAGAGAATTTAAGTATTTAGGAGCTGTTTTTGGTAAGTTTGGTGATGTACAAGGAGAGATAAGGGAAACAGCAGCGCAAGGTAGAAGAGACATTGGGTCCCTTAATAGAATAATGAAGGGTAGAGGTGTACGTATGGAAGTGAAGAGAGAATTGATGGACAGCATAGTCCTCGCAGCCCCAACCTGTGCAGCCAAAACATGGACATGGAATGAGTTACAGAGGTCAAGAATTCAGGCTGTGGAAATGAGCTATTTGTTAGGATCATGTGGTTGACTAGACCGAATAAAAGAGAGATGAAAAGGTGTATGAGAGAGGTGGTATGGCAGGGAATGAATTGTGGGTTGGCAGAGTGGGGTGAAATGTAATAATGTGAAGGGAGAATGCTAGACTGGGAGTTTACAAAGAGAGTGTATGATAGTACAGATAAAGTGGATGGTGTGAGAGGAACACTACTTTTGATGTGGGGAAATAGTGGAAGATTAGTGGAGTGAGAAAAATTGAGGAAGAATGTATGGAATGGCATATGCAAGGAAGGCATGTAAGGACAGAGATAAGTGGACTCTTTTTCCGTGGCTTCCCCCTTAATGGGAGTTTCCAGAGGGAACAGGCATCAGAGATATAGGTAGATGGATTGCCGTAAGTCCCTCCTCCTATGTGGCTACTCTCAGATGCTCATAGGGCTCTGTTTGTGGATGCAGAATAAAAAAAAAAAAAATTTAGAACCTTTTAAGCATCCAATTGTCTTTCCATACCTTCCTTCCTCTTTTTCCTTTGCTAGATACCATTTCTTAAATTTAGAAAGTAACTGGCCTGAAACCTGTTTACCATTGGTAGGTGAATGAATCTGAATAGAGGGCTGGTCTAGGCCACCTCAGCTTGTCAGTGAGTTCTGTGAATGAGTATCTGGTGGCTTTGCATGCTTATAGATATCACCTCCTTTTTGGTGATAAAATGCTGTTTTAACTCCCCATTGAGATGTTGCTCTCTGACACTCAAAGAGCTCTACCTATAATATTTTTTTAATCCTTCAAAACCTCCATTTTTAGTATGTATATTGTTTGTCATTATTTTTCCAAAACTTAGTCGAGGATTATGTAAAATTTTTCAAACTTTTTACAGAATGACAAAGTGGATAAGTAACTAAAACAGTGAGTAACCAGCCAGACAGAGTAAGAAACTTTGAAATGTCGCTGCTCAAAACCAAGGCACCCAGTGTTAAGGATGATTTACCTCTGCTTACTCAAATCAAAGTCAATGGTACAATGTACAATGGTAAGTATCATTTCTCTGTCTCACTGTCTTTTCTAAGTTCTGATAAGTAGAGAAATGTTCATGAAATTATTGCTTATTACACCATAACTGGCTAAGAAATTCCACTGAATTCACAAAGGTATATTTTAAGATGTTATGAAAGAGTACCGTCTGGAGTTATGCTTTTTATATGAGATGAAATAAAAACTGATGATAATGTTGAAAATTTTAAGAAAATCTTCATTTATACAATTATGCCTCACTTGTGAATTTTTTTCATGGTAGTAATTTTGTTTCCCTGGGGATAGGGGAGAAAGAATACTTCCCACGTATTCCCTGCGTGTTGTAGAAGGCGACTAAAAGGGAAGGGAGCGGGGGGGGCTGGAAATCCTCCCCTCTCGTTTTTTTTTTTTTTAATTTTCCAAAAGAAGGAACAGAAAAGAGGGCCAGGTGAGGATATTCCCTCAAAGGCCCAGTCCTCTGTTCTTAACGCTACCTCGCTATCGCGGGAAATGGCGAATAGTGTAGTGTGAAATTTTGTTTAGAATGAAAGGAATAGAGTTGTAAGGTAGGAACAGTCCTTTGTATCCATGGTTACTTATTGAAGATATAGTGGCCTTTACAGTTTTATTAGAAAAATAGATATTTACATTTAGTGCACACTGAGTTCAGGTCCTGAGACACCCACAGACACACAAGTGAATTTTGTCGAGTGACAGAGCTGACTGCCAGCTACTGGCACCCACCAGCTCCCGGCCCTGGTTTTGCTGAGGTCAGCTTCACATGTTCAAACATTCAGAGTGGAAGACAACACAGTGAGCCCATGGGGACTTTCCATGTGATTCAACTATCTCATACATGCTAACACACACACAAATATATTTTGTTTATTTATTTATTTATTTATTTTGCTTTGTCGCTGTCTCCCACATTAGTGAGGTAGCGCAAGGAAAGAGACAAGAGAATGGCCCAACCCACACACATACACATGTATATACATACACGTCCACACACGCAAATATACATACCTATACATCTCAACGTATCCATATACACACACTCACAGACGTATACATATATACACACGTACATAATTCATACTGTCTGCCTTTATTCATTCCCATCGCCACCCCACCACACATGAAATAACCCCCTCCCTCCTAATGTGCACGAGGTAGCGCTAGGACAAGACAACAAAGGCCCCATTCGTTCACACTCAGTCTCTAGCTGTCATGTAATAATGCACCAAAACCACAGCTCCCTTTCCACATCCAGGCCCCACAGAACTTTCCATTGTTTACCCCAGACGCTTCACATACCCTGGTTCAATCCATTGACAGCACGTCAACCCTGGTATACCACATCGTTCGAATTCACTCTATTCCTTGCACGGCTTTCACCCTCCTGCATGTTCAGGCCCTGATCACTCAGAATCTTTTTCACTCCATCTTTCCACCTCCAGTTTGGTCTCCCAGTTCTCCTCGTTCCCTCCACCACAGACATATATATCCTCTTGGTCAGTCTTTCCTCACTCATTCTCTCCATGTGACCAAACCATTTCAAAACACCCTCTTCTGCTCTCTAAATCACACTCTTTTTATTACCACACATCTCTCTTACCCTATTATTACTTAATCAAACCATCTCACACCACATATTGTCCTCAAACATCTCATTTCCAGCACATCCACCCTTCTCCACACAACTCTATCCATAGCCCACGCCTCACAACAATATAACATTGATGGAGCCATTATTCCTTCAAACATACCCATTTTTGCTTTCCGAGATAATGTTCTCGACTTCCACACATTCTTCAACGCTCCCAGAACTTTCGCCCCCTCCCCCACCCTGTGATTCACTTCCGCTTCCATGGTTCCATCTGCTGCCAAATCCACTCCCAGAGATCAAAAACACTTCACTTCCACCAGTTTTTCTCCATTCAGACTTACCTCCCAATTGACTTGTCCCTCAACCCTACTGTACCTAATAACCTTCCTCTTATTCATATTTACTCTCAGCTCTCTTTCACACACTTTACCAAACTCAGTCACCAGCTTCTGCAGTTTCTTACAAGAATCAGCCACCAGCGCTGTATCATCAGTGAACAACAGCTGACTCACTTCCCAAGCTCTCTCATCTCTAACAGACTGCATACTTGCCCCTCTTTCCAAAACTCTTGCATTCACCTCCCTAACAACCCCATCCAAAAACAAATTAAACAAACATAGAGACATCACACACCCCTGCCACAAACCTACATTCACTGAGAACCAATCACTTTCCTCTCTTCCTACATGTACACATGCCTTACGTCCTCGATAAAAACTTTTCACTGCTTCTAACAACTTGCCTCCCACACCATATATTCTTAATACCATCCGCAGAGCATCTCTAACAACTCTATCATATACCTTCTTCATATCCATAAATGCTTTTCCAAGTATTTCTCACATACATTCTTCAAAGCTCTCTCATCCCCAACAGACTTCATACTTGCCCCTCTTTCCAGGACTCTTGCATTTACCTCCCTTACAACCCCATCCATAAACAAATTAAACAACCATGGAGACATCACACACCCCTGCCGCAAACCTACATTCACTGAGAACCAATCACTTTCCTCTCTTCCTACACGTACACATGCCTTACATCCTCGATAAAAACTTTTCACTGCTTCTAACAACTTGCCTCCAACACCATATATTCTTAATACCTTCCACAGAGCATCTCTATCAACTCTATCATATGCCTTCTCCAGATCCATAAATGCTACATACAAATCCATTTGCTTTTCTAAGTATTTCTCACATACATTCTTCAAAGCAAACACCTGATCCACACATCCTCTACCACTTCTGAAACCGCACTGCTCTTCCCCAATCTGATGCTCTGTACATGCCTTCACCCTCTCAATCAATACCCTCCCATATAATTTACCAGGAATACTCAACAAACTTATACCTCTGTAATTTGAGCACTCACTCTTATCCCCTTTGCCTTTGTACAATGGCACTATGCACGCATTCCGCCAATCCTCAGGCACCTCACCATGAGTCATACATACATTAAATAACCTTACCAACCAGTCAACAATACAGTCACCCCCTTTTTTAATAAATTCCACTGCAATACCATCCAAACCTGCTGCCTTGCCGGCTTTCATCTTCCGCAAAGCTTTTACTACCTCTTCTCTGTTTACCAAATCATTTTCCCTAACCCTCTCACTTTGCACACCACCTCGACCCAAACACCCTATATCTGCCACTCTGTCATCAGACACATTCAACAAACCTTCAAAATACTCATTCCATCTCCTTCTCACATCACCGCTACTTGTTATCACCTCCCCATTTACGCCCTTCACTGAAGTTCCCATTTGCTCCCTTGTCTTACGCACCCTATTTACCTCCTTCCAGAACATCTTTTTATTCTCCCTAAAATTTACAGATAGTCTCTCACCCCAACTCTCATTTGCCCTTTTTTTCACCTCTTGCACCTTTCTCTTGACCTCCTGTCTCTTTCTTTTATACTTCTCCCACTCAATTGCATTTTTTCCCTGCAAAAATCGTCCAAATGCCTCTCTCTTCTCTTTCACTAATACTCTTACTTCTTCATCCCACCACTCACTACCCTTTCTAAACAGCCCACCTCCCACTCTTCTCATGCCACAAGCATCTTTTGCGCAATCCATCACTGATTCCCTAAATGCATCCCATTCCTCCCCCACTCCCCTTACTTCCATTGTTCTCACCTTTTTCCATTCTGTACACAGTCTCTCCTGGTACTTCCCCACACAGGTCTCCTTCCCAAGCTCACTTACTCTCACCACCTTCTTCACCCCAACATTCACTCCAACATTCACGAAAGAAATGGCCCAACCCCCCCCATACACATGTATATACATACGTCCACACACGCAAATATACATACCTACACAGCTTTCCATGGTTTACCCCAGACGCTTCACATGCCTTGATTCAATCCACTGACAGCACGTCAACCCCGGTATACCCCGGTATACCACATCGCTCCAATTCACTCTATTCCTTGCCCTCCTTTCACCCTCCTGCATGTTCAGGCCCCGATCACACAAAATCTTTTTCACTCCATCTTTCCACCTCCAATTTGGTCTCCCTCTTCTCCTTGCTCTTTTTATTTTCCCTAAAATTTAATGATACTCTCTCACCCCAACTCTTATTTGCCCTCTTTTTCACCTCTTGCACCTTTCTCTTGACTTCCTACCTATTTCTTTTATATATCTCCCCATCATTTGCATTATTTCTTTGCAAAAATGGTCCAAATGCAACTCTCTTCTCTTTCACTAATAATCTTACTTCTTCATCCCACCACTCACTACCCTTTCTTATCTGCCCACCTCCCACGCTTCTCATGCCACAAGCATCTTTTGCGCAAGCCATCAATGCTTCCCAAAATACACCCCATTCCTCCCCCACTACCCTTACGTCCTTTGTTCCCACTTTTATCCATTCTGTACTCAGTCTCTCCTGGTACTTCCTCACACAAGTCTCCTTCCCAAGCTCACTAAGTCTCACCACTCTTTTCACCCCAACATTCTCTCTTCTTTTCTGAAAACCTCTACAAATCTTCACCTTTCCCCAACAAGATAATGATCAGACATCCCTCCAGTTGCACCTCTCAGCACATTAACATCCAAAAGGCTCTCTTTCATGTGCCTGTCAATTAACACGTAATTCAGTAATGCTCTCTGGCCATCTCTCCTACTTACATACGTATACTTATGTATATCTTTCTTTTTAAACCAGTTATTTCCAATCACCAGTCCTTTTTCAGCACATAAATCTACAAGTTCTTCACCATTTCCATTTACAACACTGAACACCCCATGTACACCAATTATTCCCTCAACTGCCACATTACTCACCTTTGCATTCAAATCACCCATCACTTTAACCTGGTCTCGTGCATCAAAACTACTAACACACTCACTCAGCTGCTTCCAAAACACTAGCCTCTCATGATATTTCTTTTTATGCCCAGGTGTATATGCACCAATAATCACCCATCTCTCTACATCCACTTTCAGTTTTACCAATATCAATCTAGAGTTTACTTTCATACACTCTATTACATACCCCCACCACTCCTGTTTCAGGAGTAGTGCTACTCCTTCCCTTGCTCTTGTCCTCTCACTAACCCCTGACTTTTCTCCCAAGACATTCCCAAACCACTCTTCCCCTTTACCCTTGAGCTTCGTTTCACTCAGAGCCAAAACATCCAGGTTCCTTTCCTCAAACATTCTACCTATCTCTCCTTTTTCTCTCATCTTGGTTACATCCACACACATTTAGACATCCCAGTCTGAGTCTTCGAGGAGGATGAACACTCCCCGTTAGACTCCTTCTGTTTCCCCTTTTAGAAAGTTATTTTTTTTTATTTTGCTTTGTCGCTGTCTCCCGCGTTTGCGAGTTAGTGCAAGGAAACAGACGAAAGAAATGGCCCAACCCACCCCCTCACACATGTATATACATACACGTCCACACACGCAAATGTACATACCCATATATCTCAATGTATACATATATATACACACACAGACACATACATATATACACATGCACACAATTCACACTGTCTGCCTTTATTCATTCCCATCGCCACCCCGCCACACATGGAATAACATCCCCCTCCCCCCCATGTGTGCGAGGTAGCGCTAGGAAAAGACAACAAAGACCCCATTTGTTCACACGCAGTCTCTAGCTGTCATGCAATAATGCCCAAAACCACAGCTCCCTATCCACTTCCAGGCCCCACAGAACTTTCCATGGTTTACCCTAGACGCTTCACATGCCCTGATTCAATCCATTGACAGCACGTCGACCCTGGTATACCACATCGATCCAATTCACTCTATTCCTTGCCCGCCTTTCACCCTCCTGTATGTTCAGGCCCCGATCACACAAAATCTTTTTCACTCCATCTTTCCACCTCCAATTTGGTCTCCCACTTGTTGTTCCCTCCACCACCGACACATATATCCTCTTGGTCAATCTTTCCTCACTCATTCTCTCCATGTGCCCAAACCACTTCAAAACACCCTCTTCTGCTCTCTCAACAACGCTCTTTTTATTTCCACACATCTCTCTTACCCTTACATTACTTACTCGATCAAACCACCTCACACCACTTATTGTCCTCAAACATCTCATTTCCAGCACATCCACCCTCCTGCGCACAACTCTATCCATAGCCCACGCCTTACAACCATACATCATTGTTGGAACCACTATTCCTTCAAACATACCCATTTTTGCTTTCGGAGATAATGTTCTCGACTTCCACACATTCTTCAACGCTCCCAGGATTTTCGCCCCCTCCCCCACCCTATGATTGACTACCGCTTCCATGGTTCCATCCGCTGCCAGATCCACTCCCAGATATCTAAAACACTTTACTTCCTACAGTTTTTCTCTATTCAAACTTACCTCCCAAATGACTTGACCCCTCAACCCTACTGTACCTAATAACCTTGCTCTTATTCACATTTACTCTTAAATTTCTTCTTTCACACACTTTACCAAACTCAGTCACCAGCTTCTGCAGTTTCTCACATGAATCAGCCACTAGCGCTTTATCATCAGCGAAGAGCAATTGACTCACTTCCCAAGCTCTCTCATCCCCAACAGAATGCATACTTGCCCCTCTTTCCAAAACTCTTGCATTCACCTCCCTAACAACCCCATCCATAAACAAATTAAACAACCATGGAGAAATCACACACCCCTGCCGCAAACTAACATTCACTGAGAACCAATCACTTTCCTCTCTTCCTACACGTACACATGCCTTACATCCTGCTTCTAACAACTTCCCTCCCACACCATATATTCTTAGTATCTTCCACAGAGCATCTCTATCAACTCTATCATATGCCTTCTCCAGATCCATAAATGCTACATACAAATCCATTTGCTTCTCTAAGTATTTCTCACATACATTCTTCAAAGCAAACACCTGATCCACACATCCTCTACCACATTTGAAACCACACTGCTCTTCCCCAATCTGATGCTCTATACATGCCTTCACCCTCTCAATCAATACCCTCCCATATAATTTACCAGGAATACTCAACAAACTTATACCTCTGTAATTGGAGCACTCATTCTTATCCCCTTTGGCTTTGTACAATGGCACTATGCACGCATTTCGCCAATCCTCAGGCACCTCACCATGAATCATACATACATTAAATAACCTTACCAATCAGTCAACAATACAGTCACCCCTTTTTTGATAAATTCCACTGCAATACCATCCAAACCTGCTGCCTTGCCGGCTTTCATCTTCCGCAAAGCTTTTGCTACCTCTTCTCTGTTTACCAAATCATTTTCCCTAACCCTCTCACTTTGCACACCACCTCGACCAAAACACCCTATATCTGCCACTCTATCATCAAACACATTCAACAAACCTTCAAAATACTCACTCCATCTCCTTCTCACATCACCACTACTTGTTATCACCTCCCCATTAGCCCCCTTCACTGATGCTCCCATTTGTTCCCTTCTCTTACACACTTTATTTACCTCCTTCCAGAACATCTTTTTATTCTCCCTAAAATTTAATGATACTCTCTCACCCCAACTCTCATTTGCCCTCTTTTTCACCTCTTGCACCTTTCTCTTGACCTCCTGTCTCTTTCTTTTATACATCTCCCACTCATTTGCATTTTTTCCCTGCAAAAATCGTCCAAATGCCTCTCTCTTCTCTTTCACTAATAATCTTACTTCTTCATCCCACCACTCACTACCCTTTCTAATCAACCCACCTCCTATGCTTCTCATGCCACAAGCATCTTTTGCGTAAGCCATCACTGCTTCCCTAAATACATCCCATTCCTCCCCCACTCCCCTTACCTCCTTTGTTCTCACCTTTTTCCATTCTGTACTCAGTCTCTCCTGGTACTTCCTCACACAAGTCTCCTTCCCAAGCTCACTTAGTCTCATTACTCTTTTCACCCCAACATTCTCTCTTCTTTTCTGAAAACCCCTACAAATCTTCACCTTCGCCTCCGCAAGTTAATGCTCAGACATCCCTCCAGTTGCACCTCTCAGCACATTAACATCCAAAAGTCTCTCTTTCGCGTGCCTGTCAAATAACACGTAATCCAATAACGCTCTCTGGCCATCTCTCCTACTTACATACGTATACTTATGTATATCTCGCTTTTTAAACCAGGTATTCCCAATCACCAGTCTTTTTTCAGCACATTAATCTACAAGATCTTCTCCATTTCCATTTACTGCAATGGACACCCCATGTATACCAATTATTCCCTCAACTGCCACATTACTCACCTTTGCATTCAAATCACCCATCACTATAACCCGGTCTTGTGCATCAAAACCACTGACACACTCATTCAGCTGCTCCCAAAATACTTGCCTCTCATGATCTTTCTTATACCCAGGTGCATATGCACCAATAATCACCCATCTCTCTCCATCAACTTTCAGTTTTACCCAGAAGCTGGTGACTGAGTTTGGTAAAGTGTGTGGAAGAAGAAAGTTAAGAGTAAATGTGAATAAGAGCAAGGTTATTAGGTACAGTAGGGTTGAGGGTCAAGTCAATTGGGAGGTGAGTTTGAATGGAGAAAAACTGGAGGAAGTGAAGTGTTTTAGATATCTGGTAGTGGATCTGGCAGCGGATGGAACCATGAAAGCGGAAGTGGATCATAGGGTGGGGGAGGGGGCGAAAATTCTGGGGGCCTTGAAGAATGTGTGGAAGTCGAGAACATTATCTCGGAAAGCAAAAATGGGTATGTTTGAAGGAATAGTGGTTCCAACAATGTTGTATGGTTGCGAGGCGTGGGCTATGGATAGAGTTGTGCGCAGGAGGATGGATGTGCTGGAAATGAGATGTTTGAGGACAATGTGTGGTGTGAGGTGGTTTGATCGAGTTAGTAACGTAAGGGTAAGAGAGATATGTGGAAATAAAAAGAGCATGGTTGAGAGAGCGGAAGAGGGTGTTTTGAAGTGGTTTGGGCACATGGAGAGAATGAGTGAGGAAAGCTTGACCAACAGGATATATGTGTCGGAGGTGGAGGGAACGAGTAGAAGAGGGAGACCAAATTGGAGGTGGAAAGATGGAGTGAAAAAGATTTTGTGTGATCGGGGCCTGAACATGCAGGAGGGTGAAAGGAGGGCAAGGAATAGAGTGAATTGGAGCGATGTGGTATACCGGGGTTGACGTGCTGTCAGTGGATTGAATCAAGGCATGTGAAGCGTCTGGGGTAAACCATGGAAAGCTGTGTAGGTATGTATATTTGCGTGTGTGGACGTATGTATATACATGTGTATGGGGGGGGTGGGTTGGGCCATTTCTTTCATCTGTTTCCTTGCGCTACCTTGCAAACGCGGGAGACAGCGACAAAGTATAATAATAATAATATAATAATCTAGAATTTACTTTCTTACATTCTATAATATACTCCCACAACTCCTGTTTCAGGAGTAGTGCTACTCCTTCCCTTGCTCTTGTCCTCTCACTAACCCCTGACTTTACTTCCAAGACATTCCCAAACCACTCTTCCCCTTTACCCTTGAGCTTCGTTTCATTCAGAGCCAAAACATCCAGGTTCCTTTCCTCAAACATACTACCTACCTCTCATTTTTTCACATCTTGGTTACATCCACATACATTTAGACACCCCAATCTGAGCCTACGAGGCAGATGAGCACTCCCCGCATGACTGCTTCTTCTGTTTCCCCTTTTAGAAAGTTAAAATACAAGGAGGGGAGGATTTCTGGCCCCCCCGCTCCCGTCCCCTCTAGTCGCCTTGTACAACACGTGAGGAATGTGGGAAGTATTCTTTCTCCCCTATCCCCAGGGATAATGCTTTCTTTCTTTCATACTATTCGCCATTTCCCGCATTAGCGAGGTAGCGTTAAGAACAGAGGACTGGGCCTTTGAGGGAATATCCTCACCTGGCCTTCTTCTCTGTTCCTTCTTTTGGAAAAAAAAAAAAGAAATGAGAGGGGAGGATTTCCAGCCCCCGCTCCCTTCCCTTTTAGTCACCTTCTACGACACACAGGGAATATGTGGGAAGTATTCTTTCTCCCCTATCCCCAGGGGGATAAAATATATATATATATATATATATATATATATATATATATATATATATATATATATATATATATTTTTTTTTTTTTTTTTTTTTTCTGCTGTCTCCCGCGTTTGCGAGGTAGCGCAAGGAAACAGACGAAAGAAATGGCCCAACCCACCCCCATACACATGTTTATACATACACGTCTACACACGCAAATATACATACCTACACAGCTTTCCATGGTTTACCCCAGACGCTTCAAATGCCCTGATTCAATCCACTGACAGCACGCCAACCTCGGTATAGCACATCGATCCAATTCACTCTATTCCTTGCCCTCCTTTCACCCTCCTGCATGTTCAGGCCCCGATCACACAAAATCTTTTTCACTCCATCTTTCCACATCCAATTTGGTCTCCCACTTCTCCTCGTTCCCTCCACCTCCGACACATATATCCTCTTGGTCAATCTTTCCTCACTCATTCTCTCCATGTGCCCAAACCATTTCAAAACACCCCTCTTCTGCTCTCTCAACTACGCTCTTTTTATTTCCACACATCTCTCTTACCCTTACGTTACTTACTCGATCAAACCACCTCACACCACACATTGTCTTCAAACATCTCATTTCTAGCACATCCACCCTCCTGCGCACAACTCTATCCATAGCCCACGCCTTGCAACCATACAACATTGTTGGAACCACTATTCCTTCAAACATACCCATTTTTGCTTTCCGAGATAATGTTCTCGACTTCCACACATTCTTCAAGGCTCCCAGGATTTTCGCCCCCTCCCCCACCCTATGATCCACTTCCACTTCCATGGTTCCATCCGCTGCCAGATCCACTCCCAGATATCTAAGACACTTTACTTCCTCCAGTTTTTCTCCATTCAAACTTACCTCCCAAATGACTTGACCCTCAACCCTACTGTACCTAATAACCTTGCTCTTATTCACATTTACTCTTAACTTTTTTCTTTCACACACTTTACCAAACTCAGTCACCAGCTTCTGCAGTTTCTCACATGAATCAGCCACCAGCGCTGTATCATCAGCGAACAACAACTGACTCACTTCCCAAGCTCTCTCATCCCCAACAGACTTCATGCTTGCCCCTCTTTCCAAAACTCTTGCATTTACCTCCCTAACAACACCATCCATAAACAAATTAAACAACCATGAAGACATCACACACCCCTGCCGCAAACCTACATTCACTGAGAACCAATCACTTTCCTCTCTTCCTACATGTACACATGCCTTACATCCTCGATAAAAACTTTTCACTGCTTCTAACAACTTGCCTCCCACACCATATATTCTTAATACCTTCCACAGAGCATCTCTATCAACTCTATCATATGCCTTCTCTAGATCCATAAATGCTACATACAAATCCATTTGCTTTTCTAAGTATTTCTCACATACATTCTTCAAAGCAAACACCTGATCCACACATCCTCTACCACTTCTGAAACCACACTGCTCTTCCCCAATCTGATGCTCTGTACATGCCTTCACCCTCTCAATCAATACCCTCCCGTATAATTTCCCAGGAATACTCAACAAACTTATACCTCTGTAATTTGAGCACTCACTCTTATCCCCTTTGCCTTTGTACAATGGCACTATGCATGCATTCCGCCAATCCTCAGGCACCTCACCATGAGTCATACATACATTAAATAACCTTACCAACCAGTCAATAATACAGTCACCCCCTTTTTTAATAAATTCCACTGCAATACCATCCAAACCTGCTGCCTTGGTGGCTTTCATCTTCCGCAAAGCTTTTACTACCTCTTCTCTGTTTACCAAATCATTTTCCTTAACCCTCTCACTTTGCACACCACCTCGACCAAAACACCCTATATCTGCCACTCTGTCATCAAACACATTCAACAAACCTTCAAAATACTCACTCCATCTCCTTCTCACATCACCACTACTTGTTATCACCTCCCCATTTGCGCCCTTCACTGAAGTTCCCATTTGCTCCCTTGTCTTATTCACTTATTTACCTCCTTCCAGAACATCTTTTTATTCTCCCTAAAACTTAATGATACTCTCTCACCCCAACTCTCATTTGCCCTTTTTTTCACTTCTTGCACCTTTCTCTTGACCTCCTGTCTCTTTCTTTTATACATCTCCCACTCAATTGCAGGGGTTAGTGAGAGGACAAGAGCAAGGGAAGGAGTAGAAGTACTCCTGAAACAGGAGTTGTGGGAGTATGTGATAGAATGTAAGAAAGTAAATTCTCGATTAATATGGGTAAAACTGAAAGTTGATGGAGAGAGATGGGTGATTATTGGTGCATATGCACCTGGGTATGAGAAGAAGGATCATGAGAGGCAAGTGTTTTAGGAGCAGCTGAATGAGTGTGTTAGTCGTTTTGATGCACGAGACCGGGTTATAGTGATGGGTGATTTGAATGCAAAGGTGAGTAATGTGGCAGTTGAGGGAATAATTGGTATACATGTAGTGTTCAGTGTTGTAAATGGGAATGGTGAAGAGCTTTTAGATTTATGTGCTGAAAAAGGACTGGTGATTGGGAATACCTGGTTTAAAAAGCGAGATATACATAAGTATACGTATGTAAGTAGGAGAGATGGCCAGAGAGCGTTATTGGATTGCGTGTTAATTGACAGGCGCGCGAAAGAGAGACTTTTGGATGTTAATGTGCTGAGAGGTGCAACTGGAGGGATGTCTGATCATTATCTTGTGGAGGCAAAGGTGAAGATTTGTATAGTTTTTCAAAAAAGAAGAGTGAATGTTGGGGTGAAGAGGGTGGTGAGAGTAAGTGAGCTTGGGAAGGAGACTTGTGTGAGGAAGTACCAGGAGAGACTGAGTACAGAATGGAAAAAGGTAAGAACAATGGAAGTAAGGGGAGTGGGGGAGGAATGGGATGTATTTAGGGAATCAGTGATGGATTGCGCAAAAGATGCTTGTGGCATGAGAAGAGTGGGAGATGGGTTGATTAGAAAGGGTAGTGAGTGGTGGGATGAAGAAGTAAGAGTATTAGTGAAAGAGAAGAGAGAGGCATTTGGACGATTTTTGCAGGGAAAAAATTTAATTGATAATATATATCAAAGGCAAAGGGGATAAGAGTGAGTGCTCAAATTACAGAGGTATAAGTTTGTTGAGTATTCCTGGTAAATTATATGGGAGGGTATTGATTGAGAGGGTGAAGGCATGTACAGAGCATCAGATTGGGGAAGAGCAGTGTGGTTTCAGAAGTGGTAGAGGATGTGTGGATCAGGTGTTTGCTTTGAAGAATGTATGTGAGAAATACTTAGAAAAGCAAATGGATTTGTATGTAGCATTTATGGATCTGGAGAAGGCATATGATAGAGTTGATAGAGATGCTCTGTGGAAGGTATTAAGAATATATGGTGTGGGAGGAAAGTTGTTAGAAGCAGTGAAAAGTTTTTATCGAGGATGTAAGGCATGTGTACATGTAGGAAGAGAGGAAAGTGATTGGTTCTCAGTGAATGTAGGTTTGCGGCAGGGGTGTGTGATGTCTCCATGGTTGTTTAATTTGTTTATGGATGGGGTTGTTAGGGAGGTAAATGCAAGAGTTTTGGAAAGAGGGGCAAGTATGAAGTCTGTTGGGGATGAGAGAGCTTGGGAAGTGAGTCAGTTGTTGTTCGCTGATGATACAGCGCTGGTGGCTGATTCATGTGAGAAACTGCAGAAGCTGGTGACGGAGTTTGGTAAAGTGTGTGGAAGAAGAAAGTTAAGAGTAAATGTGAATAAGAGCAAGGTTATTAGGTACAGAAGGGTTGAGGGTCAAGTCAATTGGGAGGTGAGTTTGAATGGAGAAAAACTGGAGGAAGTGAAGTGTTTTAGATATCTGGGAGTGGATCTGTCAGCGGATGGAACCATGGAAGCGGAAGTGGATCACAGGGTGGGGGAGGGGGCGAAAATTCTGGGAGCCTAGAGGAATGTGTGGAAGTCGAGAACATTATCTCGGAAAGCAAAAATGGGTATGTTTGAAGGAATAGTGGTTCCAACAATGTTGTATGGTTGCGAGGCGTGGGCTATGGATAGAGTTGTGCGCAGGAGGATGGATGTGCTGGAAATGAGATGTTTGAGGACAATGTGTGGTGTGAGGTGGTTTGATCGAGTAAGTAACGTAAGGGTAAGAGAGATGTGTGGAAATAAAAAGAGCGTGGTTGAGAGAGCAGAAGAGGGGTGTTTTGAAATGGTTTGGGCACATGGAGAGAATGAGTGAGGAAAGATTGACCAAGAGGATATATGTGTCGGAGGTGGAGGGAACGAGGAGAAGAGGGAGACCAAATTGGAGGTGGAAAGATGGTGTGAAAAAGATTTTGTGTGATCGGGGCCTGAACATGCAGGAGGGTGAAAGGAGGGCAAGAAATAGAGTGAATTGGAGTCATGTGGTATACAGGGGTTGACGTGCTGTCAGTGGATTGAAGCAAGGCATGTGAAGCGTCTGGGGTAAACCATGGAAAGCTGTGTAGGTATGTATATTTGCGTGTGTGGACGTGTGTATGTACATGTGTATGGGGGGGGGGGTTGGGCCATTTCTTTCGTCTGTTTCCTTGCGCTACCTCGCAAACGCGGGAGACAGCGACAAAGTATAAAAAAAAAAAAAAACATATGTAAGTAGGAGAGATGGCCAGAGAGCGTTATTGGATTACGTGTTAATTGACAGGCGCGCAAAAGAGAGACTTTTGGATGTTAATGTGCTGAGAGGTGCAACTGGAGGGATGTCTGATCATTATCTTGTGGAGGCTAAGGTGAAGATTTGTATGGGTTTTCAGAAAAGAAGAGTGAATGTTGGGGTGAAGAAGGTGGTGAGAGTAAGTGAGCTTGGGAAGGAGACTTGTGTGAGGAAGTACCAGGAGAGACTGAGTACAGAATGGAAAAAGGTGAGAACAAATGGAAGTAAGGGGAGTGGGGGAGGAATGGGATGTATTTAGGGAATCAGTGATGAATTGCGCAAAAGATGCTTGTGTTATGAGAAGAGTGGGAGGTGGGTTGATTAGAAAGGGTAGTGAGTGGTGGGATGAAGAAGTAAGAGTATTAGTGAAAAAGAAGAGAGAGGCATTTGGACGATTTTTGCAGGGAAAAAATGCAATTGAGTGGGAGACGTATAAAAGAAAGAGACAGGAGGTCAAGAGAAAGGTGCAAGAGGTGAAAAAAAGGGCAAATGAGAGTTGGGGTGAGAGAGTATCATTAAATTTTAGGGAGAATAAAAAGATGTTCTGGAAGGAGGTAAATAAAGTGCGTAAGACAAGGGAGCAAATGGGAACTTCAGTGAAGGGTGCAAATGGGGAGGTGATAACAAGTAGTGGTGATGTGAGAAGGAGATGGAGTGAGTATTTTGAAGGTTTGTTGAATGTGTTTGATGATAGAGTGGCAGATATAGGGTGTTTTGGTCGAGGTGGTGTGCAAAGTGCGAGGGTTAGGGAAAATGATTTGGTAAACAGAGAAGAGGTAGTAAAAGCTTTGCGGAAGATGAAGCCGGCAAGGCAGCAGGTTTAGATGGTATTGCAGTGGAATTTATTAAAAAAGGGGGTGACTGTATTGTTGACTGGTTGGTAAGGTTATTTAATGTATGTATGACTCATGGTGAGGTGCCTGAGGATTGGCGGAATGCGTGCATAGTGCCATTGTACAAAGGCAAAGGGGATAAGAGTGAGTGCTCAAATTACAGAGGTATAAGTTTGAGTATTCCTGGCAAATTATATGGGAGGGTATTGATTGAGAAGGTGAAGGCATGTACAGAGCATCAGATTGGGGAAGAGCAGTGTGGTTTCAGAAGTGGTAGAGGATGTGTGGATCAGGTGTTTGCTTTGAAGAATGTATGTGAGAAATACTTAGAAAAGCAAATGGATTTGTATGTAGCATTTATGGATCTGGAGAAGGCATATGATAGAGTTGATAGAGATGCTCTGTGGAAGGTATTAAGAATATATGGTGTGGGAGGCAAGTTGTTAGAAGCAGTGAAAAGCTTTTATCGAGGATGTAAGGCATGTGTACGTGTAGGAAGAGAGGAAAGTGATTGGTTCTCAGTGAATGTAGGTTTGCGGTAGGGGTGTGTGATGTCTCCATGGTTGTTTAATTTGTTTATGGATGGGGTTGTTAGGGAGGTGAATGCAAGAGTTTTGGAAAGAGGGGCAAGTATGAAGTCTGTTGGGGATGAGAGAGCTTGGGAAACGAGTCAGTTGTTGTTCGCTGATGATATAGCGCTGGTGGCTGATTCATGTGAGAAACTGCAGAAGCTGGTGACTGAGTTTGGTTAAGTGTGTGAAAAAAGAAAGTTAAGAGTAAATGTGAATAAGAGCAAGGTTATTAGGTACAGTAGGGTTGAGGGTCAAGTCAATTGGGAGGTAAGTTTGAATGGAGAAAAACTGGAGGAAGTAAAGTGTTCTAGATATCTGGGAGTGGATCTGGCAGTGGATGGAACCATGAAAGCGGAAGTGGATCATAGGGTGGGGGAGGGAGCAAAAATCCTGGGAGCCTTGAAGAATGTGTGGAAGTCGAGAACATTATCTCGGAAAGCAAAAATGGGTATGTTTGAAGGAATAGTGGTTCCAACAACTTTGTATGGTTGCGAGGCGTGGGCTATGGATATAGCTGTGCGCAGGAGGGTGGTTTGATCGAGTAAGTAACGTAAGGGTAAGAGAGATGTGTGGAAATAAAAAGAGCATGGTTGAGAGAGCAGAAGAGGGTGTTTTGAAATGGTTTGGGCACATGGAGAGAATGAGTGAGGAAAGATTGACCAAGAGGATATATGTGTCGGAGGTGGAGGGAACGAGGAGAAGAGGGAGACCAAATAGGAGGTGGAAAGAGGGAGTGAAAAAGATTTTGTGTGATTGGGGCCTGAATATGCAGGAGGGTGAAAGGAGGGCAAGGAATAGAGTGAATTGGAGCGATGTGGTATACTGGGGTTGACGTGCTGTCAGTGGATTAAATCAAGGCATGTGAAGCGTCTGGGGTAAACCATGGAAAGCTGTGTAGGTATGTATATTTGCGTGTGTGGACGTATGTATATACATGTGTATGGGGGGGGTTGGGCCATTTCTTTCGTCTGTTTCCTTGCGCTACCTCGCAAACGCGGGAGACAGCGACAAAGTATAATAAAAAAAAATAAATAAATATATATATATATATATATATATATATATATATATATATATATATATATATATATATATATATATATATAGAGTTGTGCGCAGGAGGATGGATGTGTTGGAAATGAGATGTTTGAGGACAATGTGTGGTGTGAGGTGGTGAGGTGAGGTGGCGAACAACAACTGACTCACTTCCCAAGCTCTCTCATCCCCAACAGACTTCATACTTGCCCCTCTTTCCAGGACTCTTGCATTTACCTCCCTTACAACCCCATCCATAAACAAATTAAACAACCATGGAGACATCACACACCCCTGCCGCAAACCTACATTCACTGAGAACCAATCACTTTCCTCTCTTCCTACACGTACACATGCCTTACATCCTCGATAAAAACTTTTCACTGCTTCTAACAACTTGCCTCCCACACCATATATTCTTAATACCTTCCACAGAGCATCTCTATCAACTCTATCATATGCCTTCTCCAGATCCATAAATGCTACATACAAATCTATTTGCTTTTCTAAGTATTTCTCACATACATTCTTCAAAGCAAACACCTGATCCACACATCCTCTACCACTTCTGAAACCGCACTGCTCTTCCCCAATCTGATGCTCTGTACATGCCTTCACCCTCTCAATCAATACCCTCCCATATAATTTACCAGGAATACTCAACAAACTTATACCTCTGTAATTTGAGCACTCACTCTTATCCCCTTTGCCTTTGTACAATGGCACTATGCACTCATTCCGCCAATCCTCAGGCACCTCACCATGAGTCATACATACATTAAATAACCTTACCAACCAGTCAACAATACAGTCACCCCCTTTTTTAATAAATTCCACTGCAATACCATCCAAACCTGCTGCCTTGCCGGCTTTCATCTTCCGCAAAGCTTTTACTACCTCTTCTCTGTTTACCAAATCATTTTCCCTAACCCTCTCACTTTGCACACCACCTCGACCAAAACACCCTATATCTGCCACTCTGTCATCAGACACATTCAACAAACCTTCAAAATACTCATTCCATCTCCTTCTCACATCACCGCTACTTGTTATCACCTCCCCATTTACGCCCTTCACTGAAGTTCCCATTTGCTCCCTTGTCTTACGCACCCTATTTACCTCCTTCCAGAACATCTTTTTATTCTCTCTAAAATTTACTGATAGTCTCTCACCCCAACTCTCGTATGTATACTTATGTATATCTCGCTTTTTAAACCAGGTATTCCCAATCATCAGTCCTTTTTTAGCACATAAATCTACAAGCTCTTCACCATTTCCATTTACAACACTGAACACCCCATGTATACCAATTATTCCCTCAACTGCCACATTACTCACCTTTGCATTCAAATCACCCAACACTATAACCCGGTCTCGTGCATCAAAACCACTAACACACTCATTCAGCTGCTCCCAAAACACTTGCCTCTCATGATCTTTCTTCTCATGCCCAGGTGCATATGCACCAATAATCACCCATCTCTCTCCATCAACTTTCAGTTTTACCCATATTAATCGAGAATTTACTTTCTTACGTTCTATCACATACTTCCACAACTCCTGTTTCAGGAGTACTGCTACTCCTTCCCTTGCTCTTGTCCCCTCACTAACACCTGACTTTACTCCCAAGACATTCCCAAACCACTCTTCCCCTTTACCCTTGAGCTTCGTTTCACTCAGAGCCAAAACATCCAGGTTCCTTTCCTCAAACATACTACCTATCTCTCCTTTTTTCACATCTTGGTTACATCCACACACATTTAGGCAGTCGAGAACATTATCTCGAAAAGCAAAAATGGGTATGTTTGAAGGAATAGTGGTTCCAACAATGTTGTATGGTTGCGAGGCGTGGGCTATGGATAGAGTGGTGCGCAGGAGGATGGATGTGCTGGAAATGAGATGTTTGAGGACAATGTGTGGTGTGAGGTGGTTTGATCGAGTAAGTAACGTAAGGGTAAGAGAGATGTGTGGAAATAAAAAGAGTGTGGTTGAGAGAGCAGAAGAGGGTGTTTTGAAATGGTTTGGGCACATGGAGAGAATGAGTGAGGAAAGAATGACCAAGAGGATATATGTGTCGGAGGTGGAGGGAACGAGGAGAAGAGGGAGACCAAATTGGAGGTGGAAAGATGGAGTGAAAAAGATTTTGTGTGATTGGGGCCTGAACATGCAGGAGGGTGAAAGGAGGGCAAGGAATAGAGTGAATTGGAGCGATGTGGTATACCGGGGTTGACGTGCTGTCAGTGGATTGAATCAAGGCATGTGAAGCGTCTGGGGCAAACCATGAAAAGCTGTGTAGGTATGTATATTTGCGTGTGTGGACGTATGTATATACATGTGTATGGGGGTGGGTTGGGCCATTTCTTTCGTCTGTTTCCTTGCGCTACCTCGCAAACGTGGGAGACAGCGACAAAGCAAAAAAAAAAAAAAAATATATATATATATATATATATATATATATATATATATATATATATATATATATATATATATATATATATTTTTCCATTATATATATATATATATATATATATATATATATATATATATATATATATATTTTTTTTTTTTTTTTTCTTTTTTTATACTTTGTCGCTGTCTCCCGCGTTTGCGAGGTAGCGCAAGGAAACAGACGAAAGAAATGGCCCAACCCCCCCCCATACACATGTACATACACACGTCCACACACGCAAATATACATACCTACACAGCTTTCCATGGTTTACCCCGGACGCTTCACATGCCTTGGTTCAATCCACTGACAGCACGTCAACCCCTGTGTACCATATCACTCCAATTCGCTCTATTTCTTGCCCTCCTTTCACCCTCCTGCATGTTCAGGCCCCGATCACACAAAATCCTTTTCACTCCATCTTTCCACCTCCAATTTGGTCTCCCTCTTCTCCTCGTTCCCTCCACCTCCGACACATATATCCTCTTGGTCAATCTTTCCTCACTCATTCTCTCCATGTGCCCAAACCATTTCAAAACACCCTCTTCTGCTCTCTCAACCACGCTCTTTTTATTTCCACACATCTCTCTTACCCTTACGTTACTTACTCGATCAAACCACCTCACACCACACATTGTCCTCAAGCATCTCATTTCCAGCACATCCATCCTCCTGCTCACAACTCTATCCATAGCCCACGCCTCGCAACCATACAACATTGTTGGAACCACTATTCCTTCAAACATACCCATTTTTGCTTTCCGGGATAATGTTCTCGACTTCCACACATTTTTCAAGGCTCCCAAAATTTTCGCCCCCTCCCCCACCCTATGATCCACTTCCGCTTCCATGGTTCCATCCGCTGACAGATCCACTCCCAGATATCTAAAACACTTCACTTCCTCCAGTTTTTCTCCATTCAAACTCACCTCCCAATTGACTTGACCCTCAACCCTACTGTACCTAATAACCTTGCTCTTATTCACATTTACTCTTAACTTTCTTCTTCCACACACTTTACCAAACTCAGTCACCAGCTTCTGCAGTTTCTCACATGAATCCGCCACCAGCGCTGTATCATCAGCGAACAACAACTGACTCACTTCCCAAGCTCTCTCATCCCCAACAGACTTCATACTTGCCCCTCTTTCCAAAACTCTTGCATTTACCTCCCTAACAACCCCATCCATAAACAAATTAAACAACCATGGAGACATCACACACCCCTGCCGCAAACCTACATTCACTGAGAACAAATCACTTTCCTCTCTTCCTACATGTACACATGCCTTACATCCTCGATAAAAACTTTTCACTGCTTCTAACAACTTGCCTCCCACACCATATATTCTTAATACCTTCCACAGAGCATCTCTATCAACTCTATCATATGCCTTCTCCAGATCCATAATCCAGTGATGGATTGCGCAAAAGATGCTTGTGGCATGAGAAGAGTGGGAGGTGGGCTGTTTAGAAAGGGTAGTGAGTGGTGGGATGAAGAAGTAAGAGTATTAGTGAAAGAGAAGAGAGAGGCATTTGGACGATTTTTGCAGGGAAAAAATGCAATTGAGTGGGAGAAGTATAAAAGAAAGAGACAGGAGGTCAAGAGAAAGGTGCAAGAGGTGAAAAAAAGGGCAAATGAGAGTTGGGGTGAGAGAGTATCATTAAATTTTAGGGAGAATAAAAAGATGTTCTGGAAGGAGGTAAATAAGGTGCGTAAGACAAGGGAGCAAATGGGAACTTCAGTGAAGGGCGCAAGTGGGGAGGTGATAACAAGTAGTGGTGATGTGAGAAGGAGATGGAGTGAGTATTTTGAAGGTTTGTTGAATGTGTCTGATGATAGAGTGGCAGATATAGGGTGTTTTGGTCGAGGTGGTGTGCAAAGTGAGAGGGTTAGGGAAAATGATTTGGTAAACAGAGAAGAGGTAGTGAAAGCTTTGCGGAAGATGAAAGCCGGCAAGGCAGCGGGTTTGGATGGTATTGCAGTGGAATTTATTAAAAAAGGGGGTGACTGTATTGTTGACTGGTTGGTAAGGTTATTTAATGTATGTATGACTCATGGTGAGGTGCCTGAGGATTGGCGGAATGCGTGCATAGTGCCATTGTACAAAGGCAAAGGGGATAAGAGTGAGTGCTCAAATTACAGAGGTATAAGTTTGTTGAGTATTCCTGGTAAATTATATGGGAGGGTATTGATTGAGAGGGTGAAGGTATGTACAGAGCATCAGATTGGGGAAGAGCAGTGTGGTTTCAGAAGTGGTAGAGGATGTGTGGATCAGGTGTTTGCTTTGAAGAATGTATGTGAGAAATACTTAGAAAAGCAAATGGATTTGTATGTAGCATTTATGGATCTGGAGAAGGCATATGATAGAGTTGATAGAGATGCTCTGTGGAAGGTATTAAGAATATATGGTGTGGGAGGAAAGTTGTTAGAAGCAGTGAAAAGTTTTTATCGAGGATGTAAGGCATGTGTACGTGTAGGAAGAGAGGAAAGTGATTGGTTCTCAGTGAATGTAGGTTTGCGGCAGGGGTGTGTGATGTCTCCATGGTTGTTTAATTTGTTTATGGATGGGGTTGTTAGGGAGGTAAATGCAAGAGTTTTGGAAAGAGGGGCAAGTATGAAGTCTGTTGGGGATGAGAGAGCTTGGGAAGTGAGTCAGTTGTTGTTCGCTGATGATACAGCGCTGGTGGCTGATTCATGTGAGAAACTGCAGAAGCTGGTGACTGAGTTTGGAAAAGTGTGTGGAAGAAGAAAGTTAAGAGTAAATGTGAATAAGAGCAAGGTTATTAGGTACAGTAGGGTTGAGGGTCAATTCAATTGGGAGGTGAGTTTGAATGGAGAAAAACTGGAGGAAGTGAAGTGTTTTAGATATCTGGGAGTGGATCTGGCAGCGGATGGAACCATGGAAGCGGAAGTGGATCATAGGGTGGGGGAGGGGGCGAAAATCCTGGGGGCCTTGAAGAATGTGTGGAAGTCGAGAACATTATCTCGGAAAGCAAAAATGGGTATGTTTGAAGGAATAGTGGTTCCAACAATGTTGTATGGTTGCGAGGCGTGGGCTATGGATAGAGTTGTGCGCAGGAGGATGGATGTGCTGGAAATGAGATGTTTGAGGACAATGTGTGGTGTGAGGTGGTTTGATCGAGTGAGTAACGTAAGGGTAAGAGAGATGTGTGGAAATAAAAAGAGCGTGGTTGAGAGAGCAGAAGAGGGTGTTTTGAAGTGGTTTGGGCACATGGAGAGGATGAGTGAGGAAAGATTGACCAAGAGGATATATGTGTCGGAGGTGGAGGGAACAAGGAGAAGAGGGAGACCAAATTGGAGGTGGAATGATGGAGTGAAAAAGATTTTGTGTGATCGGGGCCTGAACATGCAGGAGGGTGAAAGGAGGGCAAGGAATAGAGTGAATTGGAGCGATGTGGTATACCGGGGTTGACGTGCTGTCAGTGGATTGAAGCAGGGCATGTGAAGCGTCTGGGGTAAACCATGGAAAGCTGTGTAGGTATGTATATTTGCGTGTGTGGACGTATGTATATACATGTGTATGGGGGGGGTTGGGCCATTTCTTTCGTCTGTTTCCTTGCGCTACCTCGCAAACGCGGGAGACAGCGACAAAGTATAATAAATATAAATATAATATATATATATATATATATATATATATATATATATATATATATATATATATATATATATATATATATATATGTATATATATATGTATATATATATATATATGTAGGTTTGCGGCAGGGGTGTGTGATGTCTCCATGGTTGTTTAATTTGTTTATGGATGGGGTTGTTAGGGAGGTGAATGCAAGAGTTTTGGAAAGAGGGGCAAGTATGAAGTCTGTTGGGGATGACAGAGCATTGGGAAGTGAGTCAGTTGTTGTTCGCTGATGATACAGCGCTGGTGGCTGATTCATGTGAGAAACTGCAGGAGCTGGTGACTGAGTTTGGTAAAGTGTGTGAAAGAAGAAAGTTAAGAGTAAATGTGAATAAGAGCAAGGTTATTAGGTACAGTAGGGTTGAGGGTCAAGTCAATTGGGAGGTGAGTTTGAATGGAGAAAAACTGGAGGAAGTGAAGTGTTTTAGATATCTGGGAGTGGATCTGGCAGCGGATGGAACCATGGAAGCGGAAGTGGATCATAGGGTGGGGGAGGGGGCAAAAATTCTGGGAGCCTTGAAGAATGTGTGGAAGTCAAGAACATTATCTCAGAAAGCAAAAATGGGTATGTTTGAAGGAATAGTGGTTCCAACAATGTTGTATGGTTGCGAGGCGTGGGCTATGGATAGAGTGGTGCGCAGGAGGATGGATGTGCTGGAAATGAGATGTTTGAGGACAATGTGTGGTGTGAGGTGGTTTGATCGAGTAAGTAACGTAAGGGTAAGAGAGATGTGTGGAAATAAAAAGAGCGTGGTTGAGAGAGCAGAAGAGGGTGTTTTGAAGTGGTTTGGGCACATGGAGAGAATGAGTGAGGAAAGATTGACCAAGAGAATATATGTGTCGGAGGTGGAGGGAACGAGGAGAAGAGGGAGACCAAATTGGAGGTGGAAAGATGGAGTGAAAAAGATTTTGTGTGATTGGGGCCTGAACATGCAGGAGGGTGAAAGGAGGGCAAGGAATAGAGTGAATTGGAGCGATGTGGTATACCGGGGTTGACGTGCTGTCAGTGGATTGAATCAGGGCATGTGAAGCGTCTGGGGTAAACCATGGAAAGCTGTGTAGGTATGTATATTTGCGTGTGTGGACGTATGTATATACATGTGTATGGGGGTGGGTTGGGCCATTTCTTTCGTCTGTTTCCTTGCGCTACCTCACAAACGCGGGAGACAGCGACAAAGCAAAAAAAAAAAAAAAGAGAATATTCATGTCATTAGTAATAATGATAGTTCTTGGCAAAAGGGAATGTTGTTACGTTTACAAGGCTGTACATATCCAGGTCAGTGAATGGTCCATAGAGAAAGCCTGCTTGGAGAACCACATCAACCATTAGTAGCGAGTTGTAACTGGCAACATGCTGGAGAGGGAGAGCTTGGGTGCAACCAAATTGTCGTCAATTGGTGAATAATATGTGGATTCTGTAAAAAAGGAAAAAATGATGGCATGACAACTTGGTTTACCAGTTATTATCTTCTTCTAATAAGCCAGCATAAGTAATTTGAGCATATAAATTATCAACTTATGTGTGAAAAGTCAGTGTTACAAATAAGGTATTAACAGATTGTGACAATAGCTCTACCTGCTGTATCAAGTTGTCAACTGTTAACTTGATGTCATTCAAATACTGGGAAACCTGCTGTATCAAGTTATTAACTGTTAACATGATGTCATTTAAATTCTGGGAATATTGTTTTAACACCTTAGCCTCAGCCTTTACATACCTGTTAAGAAGTCGAAATTGCAAAGATTGAACCTGATTCCTAAATAAATTAAGTTCTTCCTGAGCAGTAGTACTGAACTAATATGAATGGAGGGGCTCTACAAAATTATGCACACCTCTTGTACTTCTCTTCTGCTGTTTCTTGTTCTTCCTGGCATTTGTACTCACTGGAGATTCAACGTCTTGTGTTATGTCATAAAATCACACAGGTACTATTCAGTTTCCAGGTCCACTGTCTTAACAAAGCTGAAGGAGGAGGAGCATGAGAGTTTCTGACCATTATACTGTTGTAAGAATCGAGTAGGGTAGACGGTAAGCGAGGTACGGCCTCCATTAGTTTCACCAAATTATACGTGTAGAGTAAACCTTCCAGGCCCAACTTAACTGAGACTGTGTCTCGCACAAGATGCACCTTGTGGGGAGCAGTAAGAAGGATGCCTGATACGGTCTTGTCATCAGTACTTTGTAGACACCATGAAGACATAAGAAGGAAGAACCTGTAAAATAATAAAACCAAACAACTTCTTAAAGGCGAGGCCTTAATGAGAACTGATGTGTCTGTGGTAGTGATGTGAGGGTAGTCAGATTAGGTGTGGGGACAGACTGAATGGTGTTAGAAGGTTGTTGGGTGACACTGTGTGATGATGAGGGCTGAGGAGTGTTGTCTGGTGTAGGATCAGAAAGGTGTTCAGAATGCTGTAAAATCAAGTGGTCCTCATATTCCTCATGAATGTCTCCCATATTTAGATGTCAAACCCTAAACCTATGTCCTTTTAAATGAGCTAAAACCTTATCCATAAGGACCAGAAAATTTTTGGTCTGACTTTGGAACCTCACTCAGGGAGTTAAAATCTTGCACAATTACCAAGAGTCCGGGAGCTACCGTTCATGGTTTTGTGAACTCATAAGCTTGAAAGTTGTAGTGGCTTTATGTAGATTTTGCTTGATCTGTTAAGGAATCAATTGAGTTGTACTATATTTTTCTGCTACAACTGAATTCTAAACTGCTAGACATGAAGGAAGGAACACTATTATGTCATATGGCAACTTTTTATCAGAACTGTGCAAGGTGTGGAAGGGTGCTTCTCCAATTGACTTATGATATACTGAGTTTAATGAGCAATGGATATCTGCTAGACATTCATCCAATTCATCTTGGTCGAAATTAATGTCATTGCAAAGAGATGGTAGGATTTTACAGTTTAACCTTTCTGCAAGACCATTTGAGGTCAGGTGATGTGCTATTATATTACATTTGGTTATGTTATACAACTTACAAAGATCTTCTAGTAGTGAGTTATTGAGTTTTCCTCCATTATATGTGACTAAAACCTTTGGTGTTTTATGTCTGTCTAGAACATGTTTCTTGAACACCTTAGCGACACTGGTTACTTCTTTATCTTGAACTGGAACTAATTCACAGTACTTTGTGAAAGCATCAATAATTACTAAATCATGTCTGTAACCTGCCATGGACCTAGGAAAACCTCCTAATATGTCCATATGAACCCTTTCCCTGGGGTATGAAGGTACAAGATATTTCAACACAGTTTGAGAAGTAGTGGGACTTCCCTTGTGTGTATTACATATTTGGCACCTCAGTATATGAAGTCATGTTTTTCTGCATTCTTGTACAAAAACGCCTTAAGTGAGTCTGCTTTTAGCGTCTATCTGTGCCCTGGTGTGCAGCCTGAGCCACTGTACTAATACTGTGGAATGGCTGTTTGTTTGACTACATAGGTGGGTTCTCCAAATCTCAAGGGTCTACATAAAACTTCCTTTGCTGAGTACACTTCTTTAACTGGAACAGCTGTCTTAACATCCAAGGAAGGCTGACTTACTTTTAGAAATTTTATGACAGTACCCCAAACTGGGTCATCTCATTGCTACTGCTTTGACCTCTCTCCATATCAAAATCTACAGGGGCTATCTTCTACAGTCTGCAGGAAAGTGTGTCTGCAGCTACTTTTGATGAGCCTGAAACGAAACAAAAATCTGGGTCAAAGGCTTGTATAGTTAGGAACCATCTTTGAAACTTTCATGTTGGATCTTTTCATTGAAAATGCTTAACAATGCTCTATGGTCTTTAATCTGTGTTAGGGTAACTATACATATATTGTACATATATTCTTTAAAATGTTTGAGTGCCCAAATTGCTGCAAGGCCTTCTAACTCAGTTATTGAGTATTTTGGTTCCTTTGAACATGGATGACTTGCATCAGCTATGGGAAAGAGTCTACCCTTATTTGACTTCTGCATAAGTACAGCACCAAGACCCTGTTTACAAGCATCTGTGCAAAATGAAGTGTTTCTCAAAGTTGGAGAAGTGAAGGATGTGCACCTCGATCAAGTGTTGCTAGAGCAAATTGAACACATTGCTTTGCTTGCAAGTCCACTGGAATGTAACTTCATTTCAAAAGTGAAGCGAGTGAGTGTGCAATCTTCGCGAAATTAGCAATAGATCTTTGATAATATCCTGCTAAACTAAGGAAGGATTTGACTTGGTCTGTGGTGGAAGGAATTGGCCATTCTACAATGTTTTTGCCTCAGCTGCATTGGGTTGAATATTGTTTTCATCAACTTTGTGCCCTAAAATAATCAATCTTTGTTTACAGAAAGGAGCATTTGGACTGTGAGTTTCAAGTTTGCATCTTTGAGTTGTAGAAACACTCTTTCAAGACTCTTGAAATGAGAAGAATGTCTGGAAACATGACAGTTACGTCATCAAGATAAACCAACACTTCTTTGCCTAGCATGTGATGAAAAATGTTAGTCATTAAGCACAAGAAGGTGATCGGTGAGGAATGAAGACTGAAAAGCTTGCATATGAATTGCTGATGTCCATCTGGCACACTGAATGCAGTCAGATGGTGGCGTTCCTTTGACAATGGTATCTGCCAAAACCTGCTTAATGAATCCAAAGTAGAAAATACCTTATTCTTTCCTAAGCTATGAAGAAGCTCCAGTACCACTGGTAATGGTAAATGATCCTTCAGTGTGACCTTGTTGAGTATCCTAAGATCTATGACTGGTCTAAAGATTTCCGTCCTTCTTCAGAATGAGCAAAAGTGGTGAATTTCATGGTGACAGTGATTCTTCAATGATACTGTCTTTCAACATATCCTGAACAAGCTTGTTTGCTATTTGTCTGTGTGCATGTGGCACACAATAGGCTGGGACATAAATGGGAAGTGTGCCCTTCTTAAATTGATAATGTGAATATCCAAATAAGTGGTTCTCCTGATAAGGCAGTTGTAGATTTTTACTGGTTATGTAAGTCTGCTTACTGGTCAGCATCCTTGGTTAATTCTACCTTAGAAATCATGTCAAGGGTGATGTTTGGGAGCTGACTCAAACCATGCACTGTTGAGCCTGAGGTAAGAGGAGTAGGTGGTAGAAGGTTAGTTGAATCTGAGACTCGATGGATGTTAAACTCATGTGCAACCCCTTGTCTTGAATTCCGGACTTCAAAACTGAGAATTCCACAAGCTTAGTACCTCCGCAGAGACGGACAGGAGTGGATCGCATATTGGCAGTGAATATTGCGACCTCTACATCTGAGGTCTCATGAATAGAGGCATCCATTGTTAGTCCTCTTACAATTAGTGAGGAAGTCTTAACAACCACTGTAAGTATGAAATTACCCTGACTATGCCTGAAATCATGTCATGCACTCATGTTTGAGAAAGTGAGAGGATCCTTCATTAACTTGTCTCCATGCAAAGCCATGATTGTTTTCAATTTTGCTGGGCAATTAGTGGAAAAGTAGAAAGGATGCATATTATCGACTGTCAAGCATGGTGTGGGAGTGGATGCATTATTGATTCTGACTGAGTGACAACTCCAGCAGTGGGAGGAACATATTATCAATATAGACTACATTTTCATGGTAAATAGGATAGGTCCTATATTGTGCCATGGAGCGGCGTCCTAGTAGCAACTTGGCAGGAAAATTACACGACAAACAACGTAAAGGGGATGGCAACCACTGAGTTGCTTATGAGAAGGCTCATTTTGATAGTGCCTCTTACATTAAGAGTTCTATCCAAGATACTCTTAAGAGATGGGGAAAAGTCCAAGCATTGAACATGTAGAGTATATATTAGTTGTTGAATGAAATCATAGTGAATGATATCTGCTTCCATGCCACCGTCTAGAAATATAGTGATGGGCTTGTTATGAAAAAATCCATTAAATCAAAACCTTTAATATGAGAAGATGCCAAAGAACAAATATGTCTTAAAAGTTCTTTATGAAAGGAAGATTGTCATTTTCGATGATACGATGATGAACCTGTGCTGGATGATATCCGTTTGGTAAGGCTCAATATCCTGCTGAAGTGTGTTCGGCGTTCCTATGATATGAATACATTTATGGTCTCTGTTGTCCCAATAGTGAAGTGTTGGGTGCAAATGGGTGAAGGGCAGCCTGTTGTCTGACTGATGGAAATTATGGTTCGATTGGCTGAATTGTGGAAACTGAGGTCATGCCGCTATGGGTGGGTGACTACATCTGTGATGGCCAAGGTGTGAGAATATGTCCATCATGTAAGGACATACATTCTCCTTATGTCCTGATTGGTGACAAAGGAAGCATGTGACTGTATCTGAGTGTTTGTCATCACTGATTTGCTTTCTTTGACCACAAGACGTGGGGTCAGGAGCACTCGTAGGTTTCTCTTTAGAAATAGTGTACCAGCTGAGAGAATATTTCACCACACTTTGGGAAGTCGATGCTGTCCTCAATGTTTTGGTTTTGGAATAACTGCTTTTCTTTTGAGTATGATTTAATACTTTTGTTACTGACCATGATGGGTCGATGTTCTCATTAAGTAACTTTCACTTCACATTTGGAGGAAGCTCCTTAAGGATGAACTTGATGTGCAACAATCTCATGAGAGTTTGTGTGTGTATTTCTGGGTCATGCATTGCTGATTTCCAGTCTAGTTTTCACTTACCTGTCTGATTAATTTCATTCTACCATTTAAGGTGCTCCGATAATCAGGAATGAAAGTATCATCCGGGTTATAGTGTTGGGTGATTTGAATGCAAAGGTGAGTAATGTGGCAGTTGAGGGAATAATTGGTATACATGGGGTGTTCAGTGTTGTAAATGGAAATGGTGAAGAGCTTGTAGATTTATGTGCTGAAAAAGGACTGATGATTGGGAATACCTGGTTTAAAAAGCGAGATATACATAAGTATACTTATGTAAGTAGGAGAGATGGCCAGAGAGCGTTATTGGATTACGTGTTAATTGACAGGTGCGCGAAAGAGAGACTTTTGGATGTTAATGTGCTGAGAGGTGCAACTGGAGGGATGTCTGATCATTATCTTGTGGAGGCTAAGGTGAAGATTTGTATGGGTTTTCAGAAAAGAAGAGTGAATGTTGGGGTGAAGAGGGTGGTGAGAGTAAGTGAGCTTGGGAAGGAGACTTGTGTGAGGAAGTACCAGGAGAGACTGAGTACAGAATGGAAAAAGGTGAGAACAATGGAAGTAAGGGTAGTGGGGGAGGAATGGGATGTATTTAGGGAATCAGTGATGGATTGCGCAAAAGATGCTTGTGGCATGAGAAGAGTGGGAGGTGGGTTGATTAGAAAGGGTAGTGAGTGGTGGGATGAAGAAGTAAGAGTATTAGTGAAAGAGAAGAGAGAGGCATTTGGACGATTTTTGCAGGGAAAAAATGCAATTGAGTGGGAGACGTATAAAAGAAAGAGACAGGAGGTCAAGAGAAAGGTGCAAGAGGTGAAAAAAAGGGCAAATGAGAGTTGGGGTGAGAGAGTATCATTAAATTTTAGGGAGAATAAAAAGATGTTCTGGAAGGAGGTAAATAAAGTGCGTAAGACAAGGGAGCAAATGGTAACTTCAGTGAAGGGCGCAAATGGGGAGGTGATAACAAGTAGTGGTGATGTGAGAAGGAGATGGAGTGAGTATTTTGAAGGTTTGTTGAATGTGTTTGATGATAGAGTGGCAGATATAGGGTGTTTTGGTCGAGGTGGTGTGCAAAGTGCGAGGGTTAGGGAAAATGAGTTGGTAAACAGAGAAGAGGTAGTAAAAGCTTTGCGGAAGATGAAAGCCGGCAAGGCAGCAGGTTTGGATGGTATTGCAGTGGAATTTATTAAAAAAGGGGGTGACTGTATTGTTGACTGGTTGGTAAGGTTATTTAATGTATGTATGACTCATGGTGAGGTGCCTGAAGATTGGCGGAATGCGTGCATAGTGCCATTGTACAAAGGCAAAGGGGATAAGAGTGAGTGCTCAAATTACAGAGGTATAAGTTTGTTGAGTATTCCTGGCAAATTATATGGGAGGGTATTGATTGAGAGGGTGAAGGCATGTACAGAGCATCAGATTGGGGAAGAGCAGTGTGGTTTCAGAAGTGGTAGAGGATGTGTGGATCAGGTGTTTGCTTTGAAGAATGTATGTGAGAAATACTTAGAAAAGCAAATGGATTTGTATGTAGCATTTATGGATCTGGAGAAGACATATGATAGAGTTGATAGAGATGCTCTGTGGAAGGTATTAAGAATATATGATGTGGGAGGCAAGTTGTTAGAAGCAGTGAAAAGTTTTTATCGAGGATGTAAGGCATGTGTACGTGTAGGAAGAGAGGAAAGTGATTGGTTCTCAGTGAATGTAGGTTTGCGGCAGGGGTGTGTGATGTCTCCATGGTTGTTTAATTTGTTTATGGATGTTGTTGTTAGGGAGGTGAATGCAAGAGTTTTGGAAAGAGGGGCAAGTATGAAGTCTGTTGGGGATGAGAGAGCTTGGGAAGTGAGTCAGTTGTTGTTCGCTGATGATACAGCGCTGGTGGCTGATTCATGTGAGAAACTGCAGAAGCTGGTGACTGAGTTTGGTAAAGTGTGTGAAAGAAGAAAGTTAAGAGTAAATGTGAATAAGAGCAAGGTTATTAGGTACAGTAGGGTTGAGGGTCAATTCAATTGGGAGGTGAGTTTGAATGGAGAAAAACTGGAGGAAGTGGAGTGTTTTAGATATCTGGGAGTGGATCTGGCAGTGGATGGAACCATGGAAGTGGAAGTGGATCATAGGGTGGGGGAGGGGGCGAAAATTCTGGGAGCCTTGAAGAATGTGTGGAAGTTGAGAACATTATCTCGGAAAGCAAAAATGGGTATGTTTGAAGGAATAGTGGTTCCAACAATGTTGTATGGTTGCGAGGCGTGGACTATGGATAGAGTTGTGCGCAGGAGGATGGATGTGCTGGAAATGAGATGTTTGAAGACAATGTGTGGTGTGAGGTGGTTTGATCGAGTAAGTAACGTAAGGGTAAGAGAGATGTGTGGAAATAAAAAGAGCGTGGTTGAGAGAGCAGAAGAGGGTGTTTTGAAATGGTTTGGTCACATGGAGAGAATGAGTGAGGAAAGATTGACCAAGAGGATATATGTGTCGGAGGTGGAGGGAACGAGGAGAAGAGGGAGACCAAATTGGAGGTGGAAAGATGGAGTGAAAAAGATTTTGTGTGATCGGGGCCTGAACATGCAGGAGGGTGAAAGGAGGGCAAAGAATAGAGTGAATTGGATCGATGTGGTATACCGGGGTTGACGTGCTGTCAGTGGATTGAATCAAGGCATGTGTATGGGGGTGGGTTGGGCCATTTCTTTCGTCTGTATCCTTGCGCTACCTCGCAAACGCGGGAGACAGCGACAAAGCAAAAAAAAAAAAAAAAAAAAAAAAAAAATGTATTAAGGTCACATAAAAGGATGTGTAGTGAATTATCTGAAAATGATTCCTTGCAACCTAATCTAAACAATGTTTTGAACTTTTCCCAAGATGTACAGTTCTTAATGTCATCTGAGTCATAAACTACCTTAGCATAAATAGGCTTGTTGAAAGCTATGATATATTTAGCAGCAGACATTTTCCCGATTCCCCATTTTGTTTTACAATGTTTTCCACATTTCTAATCCACCAGCCAAAGTTCATAAGCTGACTATCAAATAACTCCTGTGATTCCCTTGTGTGTTTTACTGTCAAAACTGTTTTTTGTGAAGGAATCGTTTGTCGTGATTTCCCGTGATGTGGAAGGATGGTGGGGGAACAGGTGATTTTGAGTGAAACATCGTGTTAGTTGGTGCCTGTAGATTGTCTGTATGACATACATCATCACCAGAATCTGTCAAAGCAATGTTGTGTGAAGTAGGCATAGATGCCTTCTTCCACATACATTAAGAGACTAGGTAGATTCCTATGTAGGGACCTTTACGTCTATGACATGAGTCCTTGTTAGACATGTACTGAAATCAAAGTTAAGAGAAGCACATGATAACCAAAAGTTATGATATACTTAACACCATTCACCTAACCAACATATATGTGATGATCCTTTCTGAAAATTTTGTAATGAACTGGTCATAAGAATGTTGAAATTAGAAATGAAGACGATAAATGATGTTACCTGAGGTATACTAAACACTGACATATTAATATATAACTCTATATATGAAATGAGTCATTACATGAGCATTATAAGTACACAAAGAGATGAGGTAATGTATTGAATAAGATGTAGATTCATGCAATAATTGGTAAATATACATGAAAACTAAAATCGAATATCATCAAACTTTAATGAATAGTCATCATAAGAAGGACTGTAAGAGAAGGTGAAGATACATACAGTACTTACTATATATGTATATACAGAGTATGTAGTCTTGAATGTAGTGCACCAACACATAGGTGCCTTTATAAGAGTTTACCGCATTGGGTAAGCTATCTTGATAAACTAGTGAGAATTGTTATCTAGATTGAAGAGTCTTTCAGAGCATTGCAGGAGGTCTGAGCTGGAGGAGGTGTGGAGAGCATGCTGGCCAGTAGACCAATGACTGGGTATGCTGGCGGGTGGAGTCTGTGAGCAGAGTATGGCTATGCATTGAAGAGGAGTGTGCCCGCGAGTGCCTTGGTGATGTCAGAAGGGAAGGGCTGGTTGTGGTGATATCTGAGGTGACATCATGGATGGTGATGGGTGATGACAACATCTCTACGGTGATGTCATCAAGGGGTTAAGGGTTGCCATGAGAGATATCTCTGATGTCTGCAGGACTGCCTGTAGTTATGAGAGCATTGTCCATTTGTGGTGCTGTCTTGATATCCTGTCACAGCAACCCAGGGACAGTAGGGCTTGACAAGGCAATGCAAGAAAATGTATCATCAATGCACTGAGATGAGGTAGGTGGCTCTTACAGCTGGTAATTGATTCTGTACATAATGTCCCCAGAATGAATGTGCCAGAACTGCCGATGTGTCAGATAGGCTTTCAGAAGTGCCAGAAATGCCGGGCATAATAATATCCAACTCCTTGAAGAATTATAAGGTGTGAAGATTGTCAGTAGAACAGATATCACAAACAGTCAAGTTCGTGGGACAAGGCTGGGAGGCAATCTCTTCCACTCGTAACTATGTTATCAGCAAGTACATCCTTAATGACATTGCCACAGTTTAAGGCTGGAACAGTCCTTATTTGTATCTATGGTTTCTTAATGAAGATCCAGTGGCTTTTACAATTTTACAAGAAAAGTAGATATTTACATTTAGTTCACACCGAGTTCAGGTCCTAAGACACACACACACACACACAAGTGAATTGTGTTGCTTAGCTGAGCTGATTGCCAGCTAGCCAGCCCCCACCAGCGCCCAGCCCTGGTTTTGCTGAGGTCGGCTCCAAGTGATTAAACATCCAGAGTGGAAATCTACAGAGTGAGCCCATGGAGACTTTCTATGTGATCCAACTATCTGATACATGCTGACACATATATATATATATATAACATAATTGACTCATTGAAATGATGATAAATGATTAATTAAAAATCAGTGGCATTTGTGTCTGTCTTGCACAGTATCTGCAAAAACCCTTGTCTGCTATCCATATATTTGTAAAGTCGGTACATTGCTAAGGTTTATTGAGGGCACAAGCATATGATGCTCTCAGGGTGGAATCATTCATCTGGTCACTGAGACTAGTATTTCAAACAGTGTGAGTACCAGCAACCCACCTCATTGTGCCTCAGGCTATCCTTAGGGAAGGATGTTCTTTCTTTACTCATCCTGGTTGTTGCTTCATTTTAGGAACTTCACTTCTGGATGCTGTATTGCTTCCACTTGTACTTGAAGATAGTTGGCTTTTACCTTTTTAAGGAGAAGAAAGCCTGCATTCTCACTTAGAAGCAAGAAAATGTGGTTATAGGTGAGATTTCTAGGTCATTGGGTGCTCAGAATGCATGATCAGGTGGCTAATTGTCAGTGTTTGTGGGCTCCCTGACATCAACCCGCCACCAAAACATATCTTTGGTCACATAAGGAAGACTACTGGATCTACAGATAACCTCCTAAGACAAGAAGTATTACTGCAACCATGCACATCAGCTGCCAAGCTCAAGAAAAAGCATCCAAAACTTTTAAGAAATGTCTCAAAGAACCACTCATCATCATCTGCAACAGGAGCTTCACATTCCCTCTCACAATCCAGCTACCAAACCTCTGCTTATGAAAGAAATGAAATGCTAATGACTTGTATGTACAAGTACAAGAGCTGGAGTGAGCAACAGTGGAGTAAGGCAGGGGAGGGTGAGGATGTGAGAGGATGCCAGCCAGTAAGACACTCATTTCAGTGTGAAGACAGTGAAACATCCAAATAGTCCAGATAGTGTTATGATCTGGAGTTGTTTTGGTTGTGCATTAAGTAGGGGAGGATTGAACTTCGTACCTAAAGACACTACAACAAATGAGGAGCAGTACATTAAGGTGATAGAGGACCATCTTCTTTTTGAATAGGTTTGTGTGTGTGATCACTTTATGAATTTTAGTGCCTCCTACCATAAGGCTAGAAAGGTGATAAATTGGTTATCAGAGAAAAATATTCAACTGCTGGAGTGGTGTGGGAATTCCGTAGAGTTTAACCCAACTTAGCATTTTTGGAATGAGATAAGTCAAGCTTGCTTCTTGCAACACTTCATCTATGCCTAGAATACTTCAGGAACCTTGCCAGTCCATACCTTAGACATCTGCAGATGGTAGTCAAGACCAAATGAGAGATGAGAAAGTACTAAAATGTATGAATGACATCACCTCTGAGAATATATAGGGGTTGATAAGTTTTTTGCAAACATGTTTTTGTCCTCGCCACTATTAAAATATTGCCTTCCTAAGGACATTCATATATTTAGTCTCATAACAGAACTATGATAATGATAATAGATTTGTGACTCAAGTTTATAGAACATTTATCTAGAATTTCACTTATATAAAGAAGTCTGTTGCTTATTCTCAAGTATTTTTTTCATGACAAGCTTTCTTTATATCTTTCCTTGCATCCTTCACAAGTGCCACCAGAAGTACCACCATGGACAACACTGGTTGATTTCCTGAGAGAGACTGTAAAAATTCCTGGTACCAAGGTGCAGTGCCGGGAAGGAGGCTGTGGAGTTTGCACTGTTGTAGCTACAGTGCAAGACCAGGAGGCCAGTGGGAAATACAAAACATTTAGTGTTTGTGCTGTGAGTAGAATAAAGTCGAGTATTTCTGTATAACAAAGCATTGTGGATCATGTACTGAAATATGTAGTAAATGAAGTGATATACAGTGTTTTGCAGTATAGGTTGTGGCTGTTGAATTTGCATTTCTAAGGTATTTGAAAGATGGGAGTTTAAAAGTTGAGGTAAGTATTAACAGATGTATATGATACAGTAACCTTATTAAAAACTTGTGCAATGTAGAGTAAAAATTTGTGTACAATTTTTTTTTTTTTTTTTTTTTATACCTCGTCGCTGTCTCCCGCGTTTGCGAGGTAGCGCAAGGAAACAGTATAGTATTAATTTTAAGATATTATGAGATGACTGAATATGTGTCATATGAAAAAGTACAATATTTTTCAAATCTCTGTAAAAAGCCCCTTTTATATATATGTATATATGTATAGCCAATTAAGGACATCTTTGAAAACAAGTTAGTTTCTCTTCAGTATCTTCCTTGTGGATAACATTTTTGTAGTTTCTGGCAGGCTTTCACATACCAGTGGAGCCACACCAAAACTAGCTTCTGCCCTTGCCATCCACAACTTGGTCTTTATTCTGTGATAACAGCCTTTGAATTCCAGTATACACATGAGGCTTTTACAGCTATGTCAGCATAGTGATTGATTTTTTTTTTTTTTTTTTTTTATACTTTGTCGCTGTCTCCCGCGTTTGCGAGGTAGCGCAAGGAAACAGACGAAAGAAATGGCCCAACCCCCCCCATACACATGTACATACACACGTCCACACACGCAATATACATACCTACACAGCTTTCCATGGTGTACCCCAGACGCTTCACATGCCTTGATTCAATCCACTGACAGCACGTCAACCCCTGTATACCACATCGCTCCAATTCACTCTATTCCTTGCCCTCCTTTCACCCTCCTGCATGTTCAGGCCCCGATCACACAAAATCCTTTTCACTCCATCTTTCCACCTCCAATTTGGTCTCCCTCTTCTCCTCGTTCCCTCCACCTCCGACACATATATCCTCTTGGTCAATCTTTCCTCACTCATTCTCTCCATGTGCCCAAACCACTTCAAAACACCCTCTTCTGCTCTCTCAACCACGCTCTTTTTATTTCCACACATCCCTCTTACCCTTACGTTACTTACTCGATCAAACCACCTCACACCACACATTGTCCTCAAACATCTCATTTCCAGCACATCCATCCTCCTGCGCACAACTCTATCCATAGCCCACGCCTCGCAACCATACAACATTGTTGGAACCACTATTCCTTCAAACATACCCATTTTTGCTTTCCGGGATAATGTTCTCGACTTCCACACATTTTTCAAGGCTCCCAAAATTTTCGCCCCCTCCCCCATCCTATGATCCACTTCCGCTTCCATGGTTCCATCCGCTGACAGATCCACTCCCAGATATCTAAAACACTTCACTTCCTCCAGCCTCTCACCATTCAAACTCACCTCCCAATTGACTTGACCCTCAACCCTACTGTACCTAATAACCTTGCTCTTATTGACATTTACTCTTAACTTTCTTCTTCCACACACTTTACCAAACTCCGTCACCAGCTTCTGCAGTTTCTCACATGAATCCGCCACCAGCGCTGTATCATCAGCGAACAACAACTGACTCACTTCCCAAGCTCTCTCATCCCCAACAGACTTCATACTTGCCCCTCTTTCCAAAACTCTTGCATTTACCTCCCTAACAACCCCATCCATAAACAAATTAAACAACCATGGAGACATCACACACCCCTGCCGCAAACCTACATTCACTGAGAACCAATCACTTTCCTCTCTTCCTACACGTACACATGCCTTACATCCTCGATAAAAACTTTTCACTGCTTCTAACAACTTGCCTCCCGCACCATATATTCTTAATACCTTCCACAGAGCATCTCTATCAACTCTATCATATGCCTATCATATATATATATATATATATATATATATATATATATATATATATTTTTATTTATTTTTATTATTTTGCTTTGTCGCTGTCTCCCGCGTTTGTGAGGTAGCGCAAGGAAACAGACAAAAGAAATGGCCCAACCCACCCCCATACACATGTATATACATACACGTCCACACACGCAAATATACATACCTATACATCTCAATGTACACATATATATACGCACACAGACACATACATATATACCCATGCACACAATTCACACTGTCTGCCTTTATTCATTCCCATCGCCACCTCGCCACACATGGAATACCATCCCCCTCCCCCCTCATGTGTGCGAGGTAGCGCTAGGAAAACACAACAAAGGCCCCATTCGTTCACACTCAGTCTCTAGCTGTCGTGCAATAATGCCCGAAACCACATCTCCCTTTCCACATCCAGGCCCCCACACAACTTTCCATGGTTTACCCCAGACGCTTCACATGCCCTGATTCAATCCATTGACAGCACGTCAACCCTGGTATACCACATCGATCCAATTCACTCTATTCCTTGCCCGCCTTTCATCCTCCTGCATGTTCAGGCCCTGATCACTCAAAATCTTTTTCACTCCATCTTTCCACCTCCAATTTGGTCTCCCACTTCTCTTCGTTCCCTCCACCTCTGACACATATATCCTCTTGGTCAATCTTTCCTCACTCATTCTCTCCATGTGCCCAAACCATTTCAAAACACCCTCTTCTGCTCTCTCAACCACACTCTTTTTATTTCCACACATCTCTCTTACCCTTACATTACTTACACGATCAAACCACCTCACACCACATGTCCTCAAACATATACATATAAACATATATATTATTATTATTATTATTATTTTGCTTTGTCGCTGTCTCCTGCGTTTGCGAGGTAGCGCAAGGAAACAGACGAAAGAAATGGCCCAACCCACCCCCATGCACATGTATATACACACACATCCACACACGCAAATATACATACCTATACATCTCAATGTACACATATATATACACACACAGACACATACATATATACCCATGCACACAATTCACACTGTCTGCCTTTATTCATTCCCATCGCCACCTCGCCACACATGGAATACCATCCCCCTCCCCCCTCATGTGTGCGAGGTAGCGGTAGGAAAAGATAACAAAGGCCCCATTCGTTCACACTCAGTCTCCAGCTGTCATGCAATAATGCCCGAAACCACAGCTCCCTTTCCACATCCAGGCCCCACACAGCTTTCCCTGGTTTACCCCAGACGCTTCACATGCCCTGATTCAATCCACTGACAGCACGTCAACCCCGGTATACCACATCGATCCAATTCACTCTATTCCTTGCCCGCCTTTCACCGTCCTTCATGTTCAGACCCCAATCACTCAAAATCTTTTTCACTCCATCTTTCCACCTCCAATTTGGTCTCCCACTTCTCCTCGTTCCCTCCACCTCCGACACATATATCCTCTTGGTCAATCTGTCCTCACTCATTCTCTCCATGTGCCCAAACCATTTCAAAACACCCTCTTCTGCTCTCTCAACCACGCTCTTTTTATTTCCACACATCTGTCTTACCCTTACATTACTTACTTGATCAAACCACCTCACAAACATATTGCCCTCAAACATCTCATTTCCAGCACATCCACCCTCCTGCGCACAACTCTATCCATAGCCCACGCCTCGCAACCATACAACATTGTTGGAACCACTATTCCTTCAAACATACCCATTTTTGCTTTCCGAGATAATGTTCTCGACTTCCACACATTCTTCAATGCTCGTAGGATTTTCGCCCCCTCCCCCACCCTATGATTCACTTCCGCTTCCATGGTTCCATCCGCTGCCAGATCCACTCCCAGATATCTAAAACACTTTACTTCCTCCAGTTTTTCTCCATTCAAACTTACCTCCCAATTGACTTGACCCTCAACCCTACTGTACCTAATAACCTTGCTCTTTTTCACATTTACTCTTAACTTTCTTCTTTCACACACTTTACCAAACTCAGTCACCAGCTTCTGCAGTTTCTCTCATGAATCAGCCACCAGCGCTGTATCATCAGCGAACAACAACTGACTCACTTCCCAAGCTCTCTCATCCGCAACAGACTTCATACTTGCCCCTCTTTCCAAAACTCTTGCATTCACCTCCCTAACAACCCCATCCATAAACAAATTAAACAATTATGGAGACATCACACACCCCTGCCGCAAACCTACATTCACTGAGAACCAATCACTTTCCTCTCTTCCTACACGTACACATGCCTTACATCCTCGATAAAAACTTTTCACTGCTTCTAAGAACTTGCCTCCCACACCATATATTCTTAATACGTTCCACAGAGCATCTCTATCAACTCTTATCATATGCCTTCTCCAGATCCATAAATGATACATACAAATCCATTTGCTTTTCTAAGTATTTCTCACATACATTCATCAAAGCAAACACCTGATCCACACATCCTCTACCACTTCTGAAACCACACTGCTCTTTCCCAATCTAATGCTCTGTACATGCCTTCACCCTCTCAATCAATACCCTCCCATATAATTTTTTTTTTTTTTTTTTTTTTGCTTTGTCGCTGTCTCCCGCGTTTGCGAGGTAGCGCAAGGAAACAGATGAAAGAAATGGCCCAACCCACCCCCATACACATGTATATACATACGTCCACACACGCAAATATACATACCTACACAGCTTTCCATGGTTTACCCAAGACGCTTCACATGCCTTGATTCAATCCACTGACAGGACGTCAACCCAGGTATATCACATCGCTCCAATTCACTCTATTCCTTGCCCTCCTTTCACCCTCCTGCATGTTCAGGCCCCGATCACACAAAATCTTTTTCACTCCATCTTTCCACCTCCAATTTGGTCTCCCTCTTCTCCTCGTTCCCTCCACCTCCGACACATATATCCTCTTGGTCAATCTTTCCTCACTCATTCTCTCCATGTGCCCAAACCATTTCAAAACACCCTCTTCTGCTCTCTCAACCACGCTCTTTTTATTTCCACACATCTCTCTTACCCTTACGTTACTTACTCGATCAAACCACCTCACACCACACATTGTCCTCAAACATGTCATTTCCAGCACATCCATCCTCCTGCGCACAACTCTATCCATAGCCCACGCCTCGCAACCATACAACATGGTTGGAACCACTATTCCTTCAAACACACCCATTTTTGCTTTCCGAGATAATGTTCTCGACTTCCACACATTCTTCAAGGCTCCCAGAATTTTCGCCCCCTCCCCCATCCTATGATCCACTTCCGCTTCCATGGTTCCATCCACTGCCAGATCCACTCCCAGATATCTAAAACACTTCACTTCCTCCAGTTTTTCTCCATTCAAACTCACCTCCCAATTGACTTGACCCTCAACCCTACTGTACCTAATAACCTTGCTCTTATTCACATTTACTCTTAACTTTCTTCTTTCACACACTTTACCAAACTCAGTCACCAGCTTCTGCAGTTTCTCACATGAATCAGCCACCAGCGCTGTATCATCAGCGAACAACAACTGACTCACTTCCCAAGCTCTCTCATCCCCAACAGACTTCATACTTGTCCCTCTTTCCAAAACTCTTGCATTCACCTCCCTAACAACCCCATCCATAAACAAATTAAACAACCATGGAGACACCACACACACCTGCCGCAAACCTACATTCACTGAGAACCAATCACTTTCCTCTCTTCCTACACGTACACATGCCTTACATCCTCAATAAAAACTTTTCACTGCTTCTAACAACTTGCCTCCCACACCATATATTCTTAATACCTTCCACAGAGCATCTCTATCAACTCTATCATATGCCTTCTCCAGATCCACAAATGCTACATACAAATCCATTTGCTTTTCTAAGTATTTTTCACATACATTCTTCAAAGCAAACACCTGATCCACACATCCTCTACCACTTCTGAAACCACACTACTCTTCCCCAATCTGATGCTCTGTACATGCCTTCACCCTCTCAATCAATACCCTCCCATATAATTTACCAGGAATACTCAACAAAACTTATACCTCTGTAATTTGAGCACTCACTCTTATCCCCATATAATATATATATACTCTTTTTCTTTTTCTTTCAAACTATTCGCCATTTCCCGCATTAGCGAGGTAGCGTTAAGAACAGGGGACTGGGCCTTGAGGGAATACCCTCACCCGGCCCAATTCTCTGTTCCTTCTTTTGGAAAATTAAAAAAAAAAAAAAAAAAAACGAGAGGGAGGATTTCCAGCCCCCCGCTCCCAATAATAAATAATGTATATATATATGTATATATGTTGTTGTTCGCTGATGATACAGCGCTGGTGGCTGATTCATGTGAGAAACTGCAGAAGCTGTGACTGAGTTTGGAAAAGTGTGTGGAAGAAGAAAGTTAAGAGTAAATGTGAATAAGAGCAAGGTTATTAGGTACAGTAGGGTTGAGGGTCAAGTCAAGACGTGGGGTCAGGAGCACTCGTGGGTTTTCTCTTTAGAAATATGTACCAGTGAGAAAATATTTCACCACATTTTTGGGAAGTCGATGCTGTCCTCAATTTTTTGGTTTTGGAATAAACTGCTTTTCTTTTGAGTATGATTTAATACTTTTTTTTACTGACCATGTGGGTCGATTTTTCTAATTAAGAAAACTTTCACTTCACTTTTTGGGAGGAAGCCCCTTTAAAGGGTTGAACTTGATGTGCAAAAAATCTATGAGAGTTTGTGTGTGTATTTCTGGGTCATGCTTTGCTGATTTCCAGTTAGTTTTCACTTCCCTGTCTGATTAATTTCATTCTACCTTTTAAAGGTGTTTCCGTTTAATCGGGAAATTGAAAGTTTCACCCGGGTTATAGTTTTGGGGTGATTTAAATGCAAAGGTGGTAATGTGGTTTTTTGAGGGAATAATTGGTATACTTTGGGGTGTTCAGTGTTGTAAATGGAAATGGTGAAGAGCTTTTTTAAAATTTATGTGCGGGAAAAAGGACTGATGATTGGGAATCCCGGGTTTTAAAAAAGCGAGATTTACATAAGTAAAAACTTAGTAAGTGGAGGATGGCCAGAGGGTTTTTTGGGAAATTTTGAAAATTGGGACGGTGTGCGCAAAAGAGAGACTTTTGGATGTTAATGTGTGGAGGTGCAATGGAGGGATGTCTGATCTTTAATTTTTGGGGAGGAAAGGGGGAAGATTTGTTGGGTTTTCAGAAAAGAAGAGTGAATGTTGGGGTGAAGAGGGTGGTGAGAGTAAGTGAGCTTGGGAAGGAATTTGTGTGGGAAGTACCAGGAGAGACTGAGTACAGAATGGAAAAAGGTGAGAACAAGGGAAGTAAGGGAAAGTGGGGGGGGGAAAAAATTTGGTTTATTTGGGGGAATCAGTGATGGTTTCCCAAAAGATGCTTGGGGCATGAAAAGAGGGGGGAGGGGGGGTTGATTAAAAAGGGGTAGTGGGGGGTGGGAGGGAAGAGAATTATTAGTGAAAAGGAAGAGAGAGGCATTTGGACGATTTTTGCAGGGAAAAAATGCAATTTAGTGGGAGACGTATAAAAGAAAGAGACAGGAGGTCAAGAGAAAGGTGCAAGAGGTGAAAAAAAGGGCATAATGAGAGTTGGGTGAGAGGGGTATCATTAATTTTAGGGAGAATAAAAAGATGTTTGGAAGGAGGTAAATTTTAAAATGGTAAGACAAGGGGCAAATGGGAACTTCAGTGAAGGGCGCAAAAGGGGAGGTGATAACAAGTAGTGGTGATGTGAGAAAAGGGGATTTGGGGTGAGTATTTTGAAGGTTTGTTGAATTTTGTTTTATGATAGAGGGGGCAGATATTTTTGGGTTTTTTGGTCGAGGTGGTGTGCAAAGTGCGAGGTTAGGGAAAATGAGTTGGTAAACGAAAAGAGGTAGTAAAAGCTTTGGGAAGATGAAAGCCGGCAAGGCAGCGGGTTTTGGAGGGGTATTGCAGGGGAATTTATTAAAAAAGGGGGTGACTGTATTGTTGACTGGTTGGTAAGGTTATTTAATGTATGTATGGACTCATGGTGAGGTCCCTTGAGGATTGGGGGAATGGTGATAGTGCAAATTACGAGGTATTAAAGTTTTTGTTGAGTTTTTCCCGGGAAATTTTTATGGGGGGGTATTGATTGAGAGGGTAAAGGCATGTACAGACCCAATCAGATTGGGGAAAAAAGACCCAGTTTTGGTTTTCAAAAGGGGTAGAGGATGTGGGGGATCAGGGGGGTTTTGTTTTGGGAAGAATGTATGTGAGAAATACTTAGAAAAAGCAAAGGGATTTGTATGTAGCATTTAGGGATCTGGAGAAGACATATGATAGAGTTGATAGAGATGCTCTGTGGAATGGTATTAAGAAATGATGATGTGGGTGGCATGTTGTTAGAAGCAGTAAAAATTTTTTAAATCGAGGATGTAAGGCATGTGTACGTGTAGGATGATGGAAGAGAGAAAGTGTTTGGGTTCTCAGGGGAATGTGGGTTTGGGGCCCAGGGGTGTGGGGATGCTCCATGGTTTTTTTAATTTGTTTATGGATTTTGTTGTTAGGGGGTGAATGCAAGAGTTTTGGAAAGAGGGGCAAGTATAAAGGTCTTTTGGGGGATGAGAGAGTTGGGAAGTGAGTCGTTGTTGTTCGTGAGGGTACAGGGGCTGGTGGTAAATTCATTTTGAAAAAAACTGCAGAAGCTGGTGATTTGAGTTTGGTAAAGTGTTTGAAAGAAGAAAGTTAAGGAGAAATTTAGAATAAGAGCTAAGGTTATTAGTATACATTTATTGTTTTTATTGTGTGTTTGGGGTTTTTGTGTTTTTTGTGTTGTGTGTGGTTTTGTTGTTTGGGGGGGGGGGGGACCCCCCTTGGTGTGTGGGTGGCCCCCACCCGGCCCACCCCCCCCCCCCCCCCCCCCCCCCCCCCCCCCCCCCCCCCCCCCCCCCCCCCCCCCCCCCCCCCCCCCCCCCCCCCCCCCCCCCCCCCCCCCCCCCCTACGGGTCATTCAATTGGGAGGTAAAAGTTTAAATGGAGAAAAATGGGGGAAGTGGAGTGTTTTAGATATCTGGGGGGTGGATTGGCAGGGATGGAACCCATGGAAGCGGAAGTGGATCTAGGGGGGGGGAAAGGGGGCGAAAATTCTGGGACCCTTTGAAAAAATGTGTGGAATTTGAGAACATTATTTTGGAAAGCAAAAATGGGTATGTTTGAAGGAATAGGGGTTTCCAACAATTTTGGGTATGGTTGCGAGCGCGTGGACTATGGATAAAAGTTGTGCGCAGGAGGATGGAGGGTGCTGGAAATGAGTTTTTTGAAGACAATGTGTGGTTTTTGAGGTGGTTTTTATGAGTAAGTAAAGTAAGGGTAAGAGAGATGTTTTTGGGGGAAAAAAAAAAAAGCGTGGTTGAGAGAGAGAAGAGGGTGTTTTGAAATGGTTTGGCACATGGAGAGAATGAGTGAGGAAAGATTGGGCCCAAAAGGATATAAGTGTCGGAGGTGGAGGGAAAAGTAGAGAAGAGGGAGACCCAAAAATTTGGGGGTGGAAAAAAGGAGTGAAAAAAATTTTGTTTTGGGTCGGGGCCCTGAACATGCAGGAGGGTTTAAAGGAGGGGAAAGGAAAAGAGTGAATTGGATCGATGTGGTATACCGGGGTTGACGTGCTGTCAGTGGATTGAATCAAGGCTTTTGTATGGGGGTGGGTTGGGCCAAATTTTTTTCGTCTGTATCCCTTTCGTATCGCAAACGCGGGAGACAGCGACAAAGCAAAAAAAAAAAAAAAAAAAAAAAAAAAAAAAATGTAAATTTAAAGGGCACATTTTAAAAAGGTTTTTGTAGTGAATTATCTGAAAATGATGACTTGCAAACCTATCTAAAAACAAGGTTTTGGAACTTTGTCCCAAGATGTTCAGTTCTTAAAAGTCATCTGCGTCATAAAACTTACCTTAGCATAAAAAAGGCTTGTTTGAAGCTATGATATATTTAGCAAACAGCATTTTCCCGATTTTCCCCTTTTTTTTTTACAAAGTTTTCCAAATTTTTAAAACCACCGCCCAAAATTCATAAACTGACTATAAATAACTCCTGTGATTCCCCTGTGTGTTTTACTCTGTCAAAAATGTTTTTTGTGAAGGAATCGTTTGTCCTGATTTCCCGTGATGTGGAAGGGTGGTGGGGGAACAGGTGATTTTGATGAAACATGTGTTAGTTTGGTTTCCTGTAGATTTTCTGTATGACATTTCATTTATCAACCGAAACTGTCAAGCAAAGTTGTGTGAAGTAGGCATAGATGCCTTCTTCCACTCCATACCTTAAGAGACTAGGTTAGATTACTTTGTAGGGACCTTTATTGTCTATGAGCTTAGAGTCACTTGTTAGACATGTACTGAAAACAAAGTTTTAAAAGAAAACACATGATAACCAAAAGTTATGATATACTTTAAAACATTCACATAACCAACTTTTATGTGATGACCCCTTTTGAAAATTTTGTAAGGGGAAATGGTCTTTTTAAAAGTTGAAATTAGAAATGAAAACGATAAATGATGTTCCTGAAGGTATACTAAAAAACTGACATTTAATATATAACTCTATATATGAAATGAGGGATTTTCATGAGCAATTTTAAAATACAAAAGAGGGTGAGGTAATGTATTGAATAAGATGTAGATTCATGCAATAATTTGGGAAATATTTCCCTGAAAAAATAAAAAACGAATATCATCAGCTTTAATGATATAGTCATCATAAGAAGGACTGTTAGTGTAGGTGAAATACATACAGTACTTACTATATATGTATTATACAGGTATGTCGTCTTGATATGTTAGTGCACCAACAGCAATAGTGTGATTTATAAGAGTTTACCGCATTGGGAAAGCTAATCTTGAAAAAACTAGTGAAATTGTTATCTAGATTGAAGAGTCTTTAAAAGAGCATTGCAGGGGTCTGAGTGGGGGGGAGGTGTGGGAGCAGGCTGGGCCAGAAGACCAATGACTGGGTTTGTTATGCTGGCGGGTGGAGTCTGTGAGCAGAGTTTGGCTATGCATTGAAGAGGAGTGTGCCCGCGATTTCCCTTTGGGTTTGATGTCAAAAGGGGAAAGGGGGCTGGTTGGGGTTTTGATATCTGAGGTGACATCATGGATGGTTGATGGGGTGGATGATGACAACATCTCTACGGTGATGTCATCAAGGGGTTAAGGGTTGCCAGGAGAGATATCTCTGATGTCTGCAGGGACTGCTGTTAGGTAGTGAGAGTTTGTCCATTTGTGGTGCTGTCTTGATATCTGTCACAGCAACCCAGGGACAGTAGGGCTTGACAAGGCAATGCAAGAAAAATGTATCTCTTCTCAATGCAATGAGTTGGGTAGGTGGCTTTACAGCGGGGTAATTGATTCTGTACCATAATGTCCCACGAATGAATGTGCCTAGAACTGCCGATGTGTCAGATAAGGCTTTCAGAAGGGCAGAAATGCAGGGCATTAATAATATCCAACTCCTTGAAAAATTATAAGGTTTTTTGGAAAAATTGTCATTTAAAACCAAGATATCACAAACAGTCAAGTTCGTGGGAAAAGGCTGGGAGGCAATCTCTTCCACTCGTAACTATGTTATCAGCAATACACCCTTTAAAAGACATTGCCACGTTTAAGGTTTGGAACAGTCCTTATTTTTTATCTTTGGTTTTTAATGAAGATCCAGTGGCTTTTACAATTTTACAAGGAAAAGTAGATTTTTACTTTTAGTTCACTCGAGATTAAGGTCCAAAAGACACACTCACACCAACACACAAGTGAATAAATTTTTTTGTGTTGCTTATCTGAGCCTGATTGCCAGCTAGCTCTCAGCCCCCACCAGCGCCCAGCCTGGTTTTGCTGTTGGTCGGGCTCCATGGATTAAACATCCAGAGTGGAAATCTACAGAGTAGTGAGCCCATGGAGGTACTTTCTATTTGTGATCCATCTATCTGATACATGATGAAAACATATATTTTATATATTAAACTATAATTGACCATTGAAATGATGAAAAATTTGAAAAATTTTAAAAATCAGTGGCATTTTTGTGTTCTGTCTTGCACAGGTATCTGGCAAAAAAACTTGTATGCTATCCATATATTTGTAAAGTCGCGGGTACATTGCTAAGGTTTATTGAGGGCACAAGCATTTGATGCCTCGGGTGGAATCTTTCATTGGTAAATGAGGGGCTAGTTTTTCAAACCCGTGTGAGTACCAAACAACCCCCCTCATTGTGCCTCAGGGGGTTTCCTTTTGGGGAAAGGGTGTTCTTTCTTTTTCTATCCTGGTTGTTGCTTTTTTAGGAATTTACTTCTGGTTTTGTATTGCTTCCACTATTGTTCCTTCTGAAGATAGTTGGCTTTACTTTTTAAGGAGAAGAAAACCTGCATTCTCCTTTTGGAAACAAGAAAATGTGGTTTTTAGGTGAGATTTTTTTGGTCATTGGGTGCCGAAAGCATGATAAGGGGGCTTTTGTCAGTGTTTGTGGGCTCCCTGACATAACCCGCCACCCAAAACATATTCTTTGGTCACATAAGGATGGGACTACTGGATCTACAGATAACCTCCTAAGACAAGAAGTATTACTGCAACCATGCACATCAGCTGCCAAGCTCAAGAAAAAGCATCCAAAACTTTTAAGAAATAGTTCTGAAAGGAACACACTCATCTTCATCTGCAAACCAGGAGCTTTCACATTCCCTCTCACAATTTCCCCGCTACCAAACCTCTTGCTTATTGAAAGAAAAGAAATGCTAAATGACTTGTCTGTACAAGTTACTAAGGGCTGGATGTTGCAAACAGTGGAGTAGTAAGGCTGGGGAGAGGGTTGAGGATCGGTCTGGGAGTGGATGCCTTAGCCGTAAGCACTCATTTCAGTGTGAAAACAGTGAAACATCCATATAGGTCCAGATCGTGTTATGATCTGGAGTTGTTTTGGTTTTTTTGAAATTTAAATAGGGGAGGGTTTTAACTTCGTCCTTTAAAAAACAAATACAACAAATGAGGAGCAAATACATTTAAAGGGGATAGAGGACATCTTCATTTTGAATAGGTTTTTTGTGTGTGACTCTTTATGAATTTTAGGTGCCATCCTACCATTAAGGCTTTGAAAGGTGATAAATTGGTTATCAGAGAAAAAAATTCAACTGCTGGTAGTGGTGTGGGAATTCCGGGAGAGTTTAACCCAAAATTAGCCAATTTTTTTTGGGAAAGAGATAAGTCAAGCTTGTTTTTGCAAAAAATTCATCTATGCCTAGAAAACTTCAGGAACCTTGCCAGTCCCATACTTAGACATTGCAGATGGTTAGCATGGACCAAATGAGTGATGTGAAAGTACCTAAATATGTATGAATGACATCACTCTGAGGAATTATATAGGGGTTGATAAATTTTTTTTCAAAAATGTTTTTGTCCTCGCCATATTAAAATTTTTGCCTTCCTAAAGGGCTTTTATTTATTTAGTCTCATAACAGAACTATGATAATGATAATAGATTTGTGACTCAAGGGTTTTTAGAAATTTTTCTAGAAATTTTACTTATATAAAAAAGTCTGTTGCTTATTTTCAAGTATTTTTTTTATGACAAGCTTTCTCTTATTTCTTCCTTGCATCCTTAACAAGTGCCACCAGAAGTACCACCATGGACAAAACTGGGTTTATTTCCTGAAGGACTGTAAAAAATTTCCCGGTACCAAGGTGCAGTGCCGGGAAGGAGGCTGTGGAGTTTGCCCCTGTTGTAGTAAAAGGGCAAGACCAGGAGGCCAGTGGGAAAATACAAAACATTTAGTGTTTGTGTGTGAGTAGAATAAAGTCGAGTATTTCTGTATAAAAAAAGGGATTGTGGATCTTTTACTGAAAAAAATGTAGTAAAATGAAGTGATATAAGTGTTTTGCAGTATAGGTTGTGGCTGGTGGATTTTGCTCATTTCTAAGGGTTATTTGAAAGATGGGAGTTTAAAAAGTTTGACGGTATGTATTAACAGGGTTGTATATGATACAGTAACCTTATTAAAAACTTGTGCAATGTAAAAGAAAAAATTTTGTGTACAAGTATAGTTTTAATTTTAAGATATTTGAGATAAAAGAAATATGTGTCATATGAAAATACAATTTTTTTAAAAAATCTCTGTAAAAAGCACCCTTTTATATATTGATATAGGTATATTGCCAATTAGACATACTTTGAAAATACTAGTTAGTTCTCTTCAGTATCTTCCTTGTGGATAACATTTTTGTAGTTTTGGCAGGCTTTAATCCCAGTGGAGCCACCCCCAAAAAACTAGCTTTGCCCTTGCCACCCAAAACTTGGTCTTTATTCTGTGATAAACCCCTTTTGGGAATTCCAGTTTTACACATGAGGCTTTTACGTATGTCAGCATTGTGATTGATTTTTTTTTTTTTTTTTTTTTTATACTTTGTCGCTGTCTCCCGCTTTTTGCGAGGGTAGCGCAAGGAAACAAAGACGAAAGAAAGGCCCCAAACCCCCCCCCCCTTTTACATTGTAAAAACCACACTCCACACACGAAAATTTTACTTTACCTACACAGTTTCCATGGTTTCCCCAGCCCGCTTCACTTTCCCCTGATTCAATCCACTGACAGCCGTAAAACCCCGGTTTTTACCCATCGCCCCAAATTTTCACTCTTTTTCCTTGCCCTCCTTTCACCCTCCTGCATGTTCGGGCCCGGTTCACTCAAAACCCTTTTTAAATCCATCTTTCCACCTCCAATTTGGTCTCCCTCTTTCCTCTTTTCCCTCCCCTCCGACACATATATCCTCTTGGTAAATTTTTTTCCTCACTAATTCTCTCCATGTCCCCAAAACCCTTTTTCCCAAAACACCCTCTTCTGCTCTCTAAAACCACGCTCTTTTTATTTCCAAAATTTCCCCCTTTTTACCCTTACTTTTACTTACTCGATAAAAACCACCCCCACACCACACATTTTCCTCAAACATCTATTTCCAGCACATCCATCCTCCTGCGCACAACTCTATCCATACCCCACCCCTCGAAAACCTTTACAACATTGTTGGAACCACTTTTCCCTTAAAACAACCCTTTTTTGCTTTCCGGGATAATTTTTCTCGACTTCCCCCACATTTTTCAAGGCCCCCAAAAATTTTCGCCCCCCCCCCCATCCTATGATCCACTTCCGCTTCCATGGTTCCATCCGTGCCCGATCCATCCCAGATATCTAAAACACTTCACTTCCTCCAGTTTTTTCCCCTTCAAACTTACCTCCCCAAATTGGGCTTGACCCCAAACCCCACTGTACCTAATAAAACCCTTTCTCTTTTTACATTTACTCTTAAAATTTCTTCTTTTACACACTTTACCAAACTCCCGTCACCAGCTTCTTTCGTTTTTCACTGAATCCGCCACCAGGGCTGTTTTCTTTAGCGAACAAAAACTGACCCCACTTCCCAAACTTTCACCCCCAAACAGACTTATACTTTCCCCCCTTTCCAAAACTCTTTTCATTTACCTCCCTAACAAAACCCCCTCCATAAACAAATTAAACAACCATGGAGAATTTACCACCCCTGCCGCAAAACCCACATTCACTGAGGGAAACCCAATTTACTTTTTTTTTTCCCCTCTTCCTACCGTACACATGGGCCTTTTCATCCTCGTTTAAAAAATTTTCACTGCTTCTAAACAATTGCCACCTCCCGCACATATATTCTTATTTCACTTACCACAGTGCATCATCTATCAACTCTATATATTTGCCTATCATATATATATATATATTATATTTATATATATATATAATATTTTTATTTATTTTTTTTATTTTTCTTTGTCGCTGTCTCCCGCGTTTGTGAGGTAGCGCAAGGAAAAAAGACAAAAGGGAAAGGGGGGAACCCACCCCCCTCACATGTATATAAAAACACTCCACACACGCAAATTTTACATACCCCATAAATCTCAATGTAACTTTTAATACGCACAACAGACACATACATATATACCCATGCACACAATTCACCCCTGTCTGCCTTTTTCATTTTCCCCTCGCCACCCCGCCACAAATGGAATACCATTCCCCCCCCCCCCTCTTTTTGGGGCGGGGTAAACGCTAGGGGAAAAAACAACAAAGGCCCCATTCGTTCACACTCAGTCTCTAGCTGTCGTGCAATTTTGCCCCAAACCACAATTTCCCCTTTTCCCATCCAGGCCCCCCCACAACTTTCCTTTGGGTTTTCCCCCGACGCTTCACATTTCCCTGATTCAATCCATTGACAGCACGTCAACCCCGGTATTTCCACATCGATCCAAATTTACTTATTCCTTGGGCCCCCTTTAACCCCCCTGGGATGTTCAGGCCCTGATCCTCAAAATCTTTTTCACTCCATTTTTCCCATTTCCAAATTTTGGTCTCCCACTTCTCTTCGTTCCCTCCACCTCTGACACAAAACCCTCTTGGTCAATCTTTCCTCACTCTTTCCTCCTTGTCCCCAAAAACCATTTCAAAACACCCCTCTTCTGCTCTCTCAACCACACTCTTTTTATTTCCACACATCTCTCTTACCCTTACATTACTTACACGATCAAACCACCTAAACCCACATGTCCTCAAAAAATATCCCTTTTTAAACATTTTATATTATTATTATTATTATTTTTTTTGCTTTGTCGCTGTCTCCTGCGTTTGCGAGGTAGCGCAAGGAAACAGACGAAAGAAAGGGCCCAAACCCCAAACCCCCATCCCACATGTATAACACACACATCCACACAGGGAAAATATACATACCTTTTACATCTCAATGAAACACATATATATACACACACAGAACATACAAAATTATACCCATGCACACAATTCCACTTTTCTGCCTTTATTCTTTCCCCCATCGCCACCTCGCCACCCCATGGAATACCATCCCCCTCCCCCCTCATGTGTGCAAAGGGTAGCGGTGGGAAAAGATAAAAAAGGGCCCCCTTTTCCGTTCACACTCAGTCCCCAAGCTGTCATGCAATAATGCCCAAAACCACAGCCCCCTTTTCCCACATCCAGGCCCACAAAAGCTTTCCCGGGTTTACCCAGACGCTTCACATGCCCTGATTCAATCCACTGACGGGACGTCAACCCCCGGTATACCCATCGCCCCCAATTTCACTCTTTTCCCTTTTGGCCCCCTTTTTTCACCCCCCTTTTCATGTTCGGGCCCCAATCACTCAAAATTTTTTTTACTCCATCTTTCCCCCTCCAATTTGGTCTCCCCTTCTCCTCGTTCCCTCCAACCTCCGACACATTTATCCTTTTGGGTCAATCTTTCCTCACTCATTCTCTCCATGTGCCCAAACCATTTCAAAACACCTCTTCTGCTCTCTCAACCACGTTTTTTTTTTTTCCACACTCTTTTCCCCCCCTTTTAAATTACTTATTTGATCAAAACCACCTCACAAACATATTGCCTCAAACATCTCTTTTCCCAGACATCCCCCCTCCTGCGCAAAACTCTACCCCTTTAGCCCACGCCTCGCCCATCCCAACATTTTTGGGAAACCCACTATTCCTTCAAAAAAACCCTTTTTTGCTTTCCGAGATAATTTTTCCCGACTTCCACACTTTCCCTTCAATGCTGTGGGGATTTTCGCCCCCTCCCCCCCCCTATGATTCACTTCCGTTTCCCAAAGGTTCCATCCGCTGCCAGATCCACTCCCAGATATCAAAAAAACATTTTAAATTCCTCCAGTTTTTCTCCTTTCCCAAATTACCCCCCAAATTTTGACTTGACCCTCAACCCTACTGTACCTAATAACCTTGCTCTTTTTCAAATTTACTCTTAACTTTTTCTTTCACACACTTTACCAAACTCAGTCACCAGCTTCTGCATTTTTCTCCATAAATTCAGCCACCAGCGTTTGTATCTTTCAGCGAAAAAACAAACTGACTCACTTCCCAAGCTCCTAAACCCCAACAGACTTATACTTGCCCCTTTTTCCCAAAACTCTTGCATTCACCCCCCTAACAACCCCATCCATAAAAAAAATTTAAACAAATGGGACATCACACACCCCTGCCGAAAACCCTACATTCATTGAAAACCAATAAACTTTCCTCTTTCCTACACGTAAACATCCCTTTTACACCCTCAATAAAAACTTTTCATGCTTCTAAGAACTTGCCTCCCACACCATATATTCTTAATACTTTTCCCACGGGAGCTTCTCTATCAACTTTATAATATGCCTTCTCCAGATCCATAAAGATCTTTACAAATCCATTTGCTTTTCTAAGTATTTTTCACTTTCATTCTTCAAAGAAAAACACCTGACCCACCACCCTTTTACCACTTCTGAAACCACACTGCTTTTTCCCCCAAAACTAATGCTCTGTACATGCCTTAAACCCTCTCAATCAATCCCCTCCCTATAATTTTTTTTTTTTTTTTTTTTGCTTTGTCGCTGTCTCCCGCGTTTGCAAAGGTAGCGAAAGGGAAAACAGAAAAAGGGGAAAGGGCCCCAAAAACCCACCCCATACACATGTTTATACATACGCCCACACACGCAAATTTACTTTCCTACACAGCTTTCCATGGTTTACCCAAGACGTTCACATGCCTTGATTCAATCCATGACAGGCCCTTCCCCCCAGGTATATACATCGCTCCAATTCACTCTATTCCTTGCCCTCCTTTCACCCTCCTGCATGTTCGGGCCCCCCGATCCACAAAATCTTTTTCACCCCATCTTTCCACCTCCAATTTGGTCTCCCTCTTCTCCCGTTCCCCCCACCTCCGACACATATACCCTCTTGGCCCAATCTTTCCTCACTCATTCTCTCCATTCGCCCTGCCCCCCCCCCCCCCCCCCCCAAAATTTAAAAAAACACCTCTTTGCTCTCTAAACCCACGCTTTTTTTTATTTCCACACATCTCTCTTACCCTTACTTTAAACTTACTGATAAAACCCACCTCACACCACACATTGTCCTAAACTTTTCATTTCCAGCACACCCATCCTCCTGCGCACAATCTATCCATACCCCAAGCCTCGAAACCCCATAAAAACTTTGTTGGGAACCACTTTTCCTTCAAACACACCCATTTTTGCTTTCCGAGATAATGTTCTCGACTTCCACACATTCATCAGGCTCCAGAATTTTCGCCCCCTCCCCCACCCTATGATCCATTTCCCGCTTCCTTTGGTTCCATCCCTGCCAGTCCCTCCCAGATATCTAAAACACTTCACTTCCTCCGTTTTTCTCCATTCAAATTTAACCCCCCAAATTGACTTGACCCTAAACCCCTTTACTGTACCTAAAAAACCTTGCTCTTTTTCACATTTACTCTTAACTTTTTTCTTTCACCCCTTTTACCAAACTCAGTCCCAGCTTCTGCAGTTTTCTCACATGAATCAGCCCCCAGCGCTGTATCATCAGCGAACAACAACTGACTCACTTCCAAGCTCTCTCATCCCCAACGGGACTTCATATTTCCCCCCTTTTCCCAAAAACTCTTGCATTCCCCTCCCTAACAACCCCATCCAAAAAAACAAATTAAACAACCATGGAAAACCTCACACCCCCTGCCGCAAACCTACATTCACTGAGAACCAATCATTTTCCTCTCTTCCTACACGTACACATCCCTTTTAATCCTCAATAAAAATTTTTTCATGCTTCTAAAACTTGCCTCCCACACCAAAATTTTCTTAATACCTTCCACAGAGCATCTCTTTTAAAACTCTTACATAGGGCCTTTCTCCAGATCCACAAATGCTACATAAAAAATCCTTTTGGCTTTTTAAGTTTTTTTCACATACATTCTTCAAAGCAAACACCTGTTCCAACATCCTCTAACCACTTCTAAAACCCCCACACTACTCTTCCCCAATCTGTTTCCCTCTGTAAGGGCCTTCACCCTCTCAATCAATACCCTCCATATAATTTACCAGGAATACTCAAATACTTTTACCTCTGTAATTTGGCACTCACTCTTATCCCCTTAAAATATATATACCCTTTTTTCTTTTTCTTTCAAAACTATTCGCCTTTTTCCCGCATTAGCGATGGTACGCGTTAAGAACAGGGACTGGGCCTTGAGGGAATACCCTCCCCCCGGCCCAATTCTTGTTCCTTCTTTTGGAAAATAAAAAAAAAAAAAAAAAAAACGAGAGGGGAGGTTTCAGCCCCCCAGCTTCCCAATATAAATATAATGTATATATATATGTATTATGTTGTTGTTCGTGTTTGATACAGGGGCTGGGTGGCGGATTCATGTGAGAAACTGCAGAAGTGGGGGACGGGAGTTTGGAAAAGTGTGTGGAAGAAGAAAGTTAAGAGTAAATGTGAATAAGAGCAAGGTTAATTAGTTATTAGGTACAGTAGGGTTGGGGTCAATTTAAATTTGGGGAGGTGAGTTTGAATGGAGAAAAATGGAGGAAGTGAAGTGTTTTAGATATCTGGGGTGGATCTGGCAGCGGATGGAACCATGGAAAACGGAAGTGGATCATAGGGTGGGGGAGGGGGCCCAAAACCTGGGGGCCTTGAAAAATGTGTGGAAGTTTGAGAAAAAATTTTCTCGGAAAGCCCAAAAAAGGGTATGTTTAAGGGAAAAGTGGTTCCCAAAAATGTTGGGATGGTTGCGGGCCCGGTTTTGGGGTATGGGGTGGGGTTGTGGCAGGGGGGATGGATGTGTGGGGAAAAGAGATGTTTGGGACAATGTGTGGTTGAGGTTTTTTTTTATCGAAGTTTTAGGGGAACGTAAGGGTAAGAGAGATGTGTGGAAATTAAAAAAGGCGTGGTTGAGAGAGCGAAGAGGGTGTTTTGAAGTGGTTTGGGAAAATGGGAGAAAGAGTGGGGGAAAGATTGACCCAAAAGGATATATGTGGGCGGAGGTGGAGGGGAAAAAGGAGAAGAGGGAAAACCCCAAAATTTGGGGGTGGGAAAGATGGGGGTGAAAAAGATTTTGTGTGATCGGGGGGCCCGAGCATGCAGGAGGGTGAAAGGGGGCAAGGAATAGAGTGGGAAATTGGGGCGATTTTGGTATACCGGGGTTGGGCGTGCTGTCAGGGGGATTGAATCCCAAAACTTTTGAAGCGTCTTGGGTAAACCATGGAAAGCTGGGTAGGTATGTATATTTGGTGTTTGAATGGTGGTCCTGCTTTGTCGTGGATCGTTTGTTATATACTTGTGTATGTGGGGGGGGGTGGGGCCATTTCTTTAGTCTGTTTCCTTGCGCTACTCGCAAACGCGGGAGACAGCGACAAAGCAAAAAAAAAAAAAAAAAAAAAAATGTATTAAGGTCACATAAAAGGATGTGTAGTGAATTATCTGAAAATGATTCCTTGCAACCTAATCTAAACAATGTTTTGAACTTTTCCAAGATGTACAGTTCTTAATGTCATCTGAGTCATAAACTACCTTAGCATAAATAGGCTTGTTGAAAGCTATGATATATTTAGCAGCAGACATTTTCCCGATTCCCCATTTTGTTTTACAATGTTTTCCACATTTCTAATCCACCAGCCAAAGTTCATAAGCTGACTATCAAATAACTCCTGTGATTCCCTTGTGTGTTTTACTGTCAAAACTGTTTTTTGTGAAGGAATCGTTTGTCGTGATTTCCCGTGATGTGGAAGGATGGTGGGGGAACAGGTGATTTTGAGTGAAACATCGTGTTAGTTGGTGCCTGTAGATTGTCTGTATGACATACATCATCACCAGAATCTGTCAAAGCAATGTTGTGTGAAGTAGGCATAGATGCCTTCTTCCACATACATTAAGAGACTAGGTAGATTCCTATGTAGGGACCTTTACGTCTATGACATGAGTCCTTGTTAGACATGTACTGAAATCAAAGTTAAGAGAAGCACATGATAACCAAAAGTTATGATATACTTAACACCATTCACCTAACCAACATATATGTGATGATCCTTTCTGAAAATTTTGTAATGAACTGGTCATAAGAATGTTGAAATTAGAAATGAAGACGATAAATGATGTTACCTGAGGTATACTAAACACTGACATATTAATATATAACTCTATATATGAAATGAGTCATTACATGAGCATTATAAGTACATAAAGAGATGAGGTAATGTATTGAATAAGATGTAGATTCATGCAATAATTGGTAAATATACATGAAAACTAAAATCGAATATCATCAAACTTTAATGAATAGTCATCATAAGAAGGACTGTAAGAGAAGGTGAAGATACATACAGTACTTACTATATATGTATATACAGAGTATGTAGTCTTGAATGTAGTGCACCAACACATAGGTGCCTTTATAAGAGTTTACCGCATTGGGTAAGCTATCTTGATAAACTAGTGAGAATTGTTATCTAGATTGAAGAGTCTTTCAGAGCATTGCAGGAGGTCTGAGCTGGAGGAGGTGTGGAGAGCATGCTGGCCAGTAGACCAATGACTGGGTATGCTGGCGGGTGGAGTCTGTGAGCAGAGTATGGCTATGCATTGAAGAGGAGTGTGCCCGCGAGTGCCTTGGTGATGTCAGAAGGGAAGGGCTGGTTGTGGTGATATCTGAGGTGACATCATGGATGGTGATGGGTGATGACAACATCTCTACGGTGATGTCATCAAGGGGTTAAGGGTTGCCATGAGAGATATCTCTGATGTCTGCAGGACTGCCTGTAGTTATGAGAGCATTGTCCATTTGTGGTGCTGTCTTGATATCCTGTCACAGCAACCCAGGGACAGTAGGGCTTGACAAGGCAATGCAAGAAAATGTATCATCAATGCACTGAGATGAGGTAGGTGGCTCTTACAGCTGGTAATTGATTCTGTACATAATGTCCCCAGAATGAATGTGCCAGAACTGCCGATGTGTCAGATAGGCTTTCAGAAGTGCCAGAAATGCCGGGCATAATAATATCCAACTCCTTGAAGAATTATAAGGTGTGAAGATTGTCAGTAGAACAGATATCACAAACAGTCAAGTTCGTGGGACAAGGCTGGGAGGCAATCTCTTCCACTCGTAACTATGTTATCAGCAAGTACATCCTTAATGACATTGCCACAGTTTAAGGCTGGAACAGTCCTTATTTGTATCTATGGTTTCTTAATGAAGATCCAGTGGCTTTTACAATTTTACAAGAAAAGTAGATATTTACATTTAGTTCACACCGAGTTCAGGTCCTAAGACACACACACACACACACAAGTGAATTGTGTTGCTTAGCTGAGCTGATTGCCAGCTAGCCAGCCCCCACCAGCGCCCAGCCTTGGTTTTGCTGAGGTCGGCTCCAAGTGATTAAACATCCAGAGTGGAAATCTACAGAGTGAGCCCATGGAGACTTTCTATGTGATCCAACTATCTGATACATGCTGACACATATATATATATATATATATAACATAATTGACTCATTGAAATGATGATAAATGATTAATTAAAAATCAGTGGCATTTGTGTCTGTCTTGCACAGTATCTGCAAAAACCCTTGTCTGCTATCCATATATTTGTAAAGTCGGTACATGGCTAAGGTTTATTGAGGGCACAAGCATATGATGCTCTCAGGGTGGAATCATCATTCATCTGGTCACTGAGACTAGTATTTCAAACAGTGTGAGTACCAGCAACCCACCTCATTGTGCCTCAGGCTATCCTTAGGGAAGGATGTTCTTTCTTTACTCATCCTGGTTGTTGCTTCATTTTAGGAACTTCACTTCTGGATGCTGTATTGCTTCCACTTGTACTTGAAGATAGTTGGCTTTTACCTTTTTAAGGAGAAGAAAGCCTGCATTCTCACTTAGAAGCAAGAAAATGTGGTTATAGGTGAGATTTCTAGGTCATTGGGTGCTCAGAATGCATGATCAAGTGGCTAATTGTCAGTGTTTGTGGGCTCCCTGACATCAACCCGCCACCAAAACATATCTTTGGTCACATAAGGAAGACTACTGGATCTACAGATAACCTCCTAAGACAAGAAGTATTACTGCAACCATGCACATCAGCTGCCAAGCTCAAGAAAAAGCATCCAAAACTTTTAAGAAATGTCTCAAAGAACCACTCATCATCATCTGCAACAGGAGCTTCACATTCCCTCTCACAATCCAGCTACCAAACCTCTGCTTATGAAAGAAATGAAATGCTAATGACTTGTATGTACAAGTACAAGAGCTGGAGTGAGCAACAGTGGAGTAAGGCAGGGGAGGGTGAGGATGTGAGAGGATGCCAGCCAGTAAGACACTCATTTCAGTGTGAAGACAGTGAAACATCCAAATAGTCCAGATAGTGTTATGATCTGGAGTTGTTTTGGTTGTGCATTAAGTAGGGGAGGATTGAACTTCGTACCTAAAGACACTACAACAAATGAGGAGCAGTACATTAAGGTGATAGAGGACCATCTTCTTTTTGAATAGGTTTGTGTGTGTGATCACTTTATGAATTTTAGTGCCTCCTACCATAAGGCTAGAAAGGTGATAAATTGGTTATCAGAGAAAAATATTCAACTGCTGGAGTGGTGTGGGAATTCCGTAGAGTTTAACCCAACTTAGCATTTTTGGAATGAGATAAGTCAAGCTTGCTTCTTGCAACACTTCATCTATGCCTAGAATACTTCAGGAACCTTGCCAGTCCATACCTTAGACATCTGCAGATGGTAGTCAAGACCAAATGAGAGATGAGAAAGTACTAAAATGTATGAATGACATCACCTCTGAGAATATATAGGGGTTGATAAGTTTTTTGCAAACATGTTTTTGTCCTCGCCACTATTAAAATATTGCCTTCCTAAAGACATTCATATATTTAGTCTCATAACAGAACTATGATAATGATAATAGATTTGTGACTCAAGTTTATAGAACATTTATCTAGAATTTCACTTATATAAAGAAGTCTGTTGCTTATTCTCAAGTATTTTTTTCATGACAAGCTTTCTTTATATCTTTCCTTGCATCCTTCACAAGTGCCACCAGAAGTACCACCATGGACAACACTGGTTGATTTCCTGAGAGAGACTGTAAAAATTCCTGGTACCAAGGTGCAGTGCCGGGAAGGAGGCTGTGGAGTTTGCACTGTTGTAGCTACAGTGCAAGACCAGGAGGCCAGTGGGAAATACAAAACATTTAGTGTTTGTGCTGTGAGTAGAATAAAGTCGAGTATTTCTGTATAACAAAGCATTGTGGATCATGTACTGAAATATGTAGTAAATGAAGTGATATACAGTGTTTTGCAGTATAGGTTGTGGCTGTTGAATTTGCATTTCTAAGGTATTTGAAAGATGGGAGTTTAAAAGTTGAGGTAAGTATTAACAGATGTATATGATACAGTAACCTTATTAAAAACTTGTGCAATGTAGAGTAAAAATTTGTGTACAATTTTTTTTTTTTTTTTTTTTATACCTCGTCGCTGTCTCCCGCGTTTGCGAGGTAGCGCAAGGAAACAGTATAGTATTAATTTTAAGATATTATGAGATGACTGAATATGTGTCATATGAAAAAGTACAATATTTTTCAAATCTCTGTAAAAAGCCCCTTTTATATATATGTATATATGTATAGCCGATTAAGGACATCTTTGAAAACAAGTTAGTTTCTCTTCAGTATCTTCCTTGTGGATAACATTTTTGTAGTTTCTGGCAGGCTTTCACATACCAGTGGAGCCACACCAAAACTAGCTTCTGCCCTTGCCATCCACAACTTGGTCTTTATTCTGTGATAACAGCCTTTGAATTCCAGTATACACATGAGGCTTTTACAGCTATGTCAGCATAGTGATTGATACTGGGCATTAAATGGGCTTCTTTGTCTCAATGTGAGCTATACAATATATTCACATACAAAACCAGTTGATGACGAAATATATAATTGGTTAGTGTTTATCACAACTGTTGTATGCAGCTTCTTTACAAGAGTAGAGATAGCTGATAGCTTCCAAGACCTACAACCTGGGATGGTTATCCAAGTGACACGACAGCTGAGTTGTGAGTAATATGATTTGGTGCAGGTATTTCTCAGCAGATCTCTAATCATTCCATAATTTTTCACATTGAATAAGCAACCATCCCTGGGGATAGGGGAGAAAGAATACTTCCCACGTATTCCCTGCGTGTCGTAGAAGGCGACTAAAAGGGGAGGGAGCGGGTGGCTGGAAATCCTCCCCTCTCGTTTTTTTCAATTTTCCAAAAGAAGGAACAGAGAAGGGGGCCAGGTGAGGATGTTCCCTCAAAGGCCCATTCCTGTGTTCTTAACGCTACCTCGCTGACGTGGGAAATGGCGAATAGTACGAAAAAAAAGAAAAAAAAAAATATATATATATATATATATATATATATATATATATATATATATGGGAGCGGGGGGCTGGAAATCCTCCCCTCTCGTTTTTTTTTTTTTTTTTTTTTTTTTTTTTTTTTCCAAAAGAAGGAACAGAGAATTGTGCCAGGTGAGGGTATTCCCTCAAAGGCCCAGTCCTCTGTTCTTAACGCTACCTCGCTAATGTGGGAAATGGCGAATAGTTTGAAAGAAAGAAAGAAAGATATATATATATATATATATATATATATATATATATATATATATATATTTTTATTTATTTTTATTATTTTGCTTTGTCGCTGTCTCCCGCGTTTGTGAGGTAGCGCAAGGAAACAGACAAAAGAAATGGCCCAACCCACCCCCATACACATGTATATACATACACGTCCACACACGCAAATATACATACCTATACATCTCAATGTACACATATATATACGCACACAGACACATACATATATACCCATGCACACAATTCACACTGTCTGCCTTTATTCATTCCCATCGCCACCTCGCCACACATGGAATACCATCCCCCTCCCCCCTCATGTGTGCGAGGTAGCGCTAGGAAAACACAACAAAGGCCCCATTCGTTCACACTCAGTCTCTAGCTGTCGTGCAATAATGCCCGAAACCACATCTCCCTTTCCACATCCAGGCCCCCACACAACTTTCCATGGTTTACCCCAGACGCTTCACATGCCCTGATTCAATCCATTGACAGCACGTCAACCCTGGTATACCACATCGATCCAATTCACTCTATTCCTTGCCCGCCTTTCATCCTCCTGCATGTTCAGGCCCTGATCACTCAAAATCTTTTTCACTCCATCTTTCCACCTCCAATTTGGTCTCCCACTTCTCTTCGTTCCCTCCACCTCTGACACATATATCCTCTTGGTCAATCTTTCCTCACTCATTCTCTCCATGTGCCCAAACCATTTCAAAACACCCTCTTCTGCTCTCTCAACCACACTCTTTTTATTTCCACACATCTCTCTTACCCTTACATTACTTACACGATCAAACCACCTCACACCACATGTCCTCAAACATATACATATAAACATATATATTATTATTATTATTATTATTTTGCTTTGTCGCTGTCTCCTGCGTTTGCGAGGTAGCGCAAGGAAACAGACGAAAGAAATGGCCCAACCCACCCCCATGCACATGTATATACACACACATCCACACACGCAAATATACATACCTATACATCTCAATGTACACATATATATACACACACAGACACATACATATATACCCATGCACACAATTCACACTGTCTGCCTTTATTCATTCCCATCGCCACCTCGCCACACATGGAATACCATCCCCCTCCCCCCTCATGTGTGCGAGGTAGCGGTAGGAAAAGATAACAAAGGCCCCATTCGTTCACACTCAGTCTCCAGCTGTCATGCAATAATGCCCGAAACCACAGCTCCCTTTCCACATCCAGGCCCCACACAGCTTTCCCTGGTTTACCCCAGACGCTTCACATGCCCTGATTCAATCCACTGACAGCACGTCAACCCCGGTATACCACATCGATCCAATTCACTCTATTCCTTGCCCGCCTTTCACCGTCCTTCATGTTCAGACCCCGATCACTCAAAATCTTTTTCACTCCATCTTTCCACCTCCAATTTGGTCTCCCACTTCTCCTCGTTCCCTCCACCTCCGACACATATATCCTCTTGGTCAATCTTTCCTCACTCATTCTCTCCATGTGCCCAAACCATTTCAAAACACCCTCTTCTGCTCTCTCAACCACGCTCTTTTTATTTCCACACATCTGTCTTACCCTTACATTACTTACTTGATCAAACCACCTCACAAACATATTGCCCTCAAACATCTCATTTCCAGCACATCCACCCTCCTGCGCACAACTCTATCCATAGCCCACGCCTCGCAACCATACAACATTGTTGGAACCACTATTCCTTCAAACATACCCATTTTTGCTTTCCGAGATAATGTTCTCGACTTCCACACATTCTTCAATGCTCGTAGGATTTTCGCCCCCTCCCCCACCCTATGATTCACTTCCGCTTCCATGGTTCCATCCGCTGCCAGATCCACTCCCAGATATCTAAAACACTTTACTTCCTCCAGTTTTTCTCCATTCAAACTTACCTCCCAATTGACTTGACCCTCAACCCTACTGTACCTAATAACCTTGCTCTTTTTCACATTTACTCTTAACTTTCTTCTTTCACACACTTTACCAAACTCAGTCACCAGCTTCTGCAGTTTCTCTCATGAATCAGCCACCAGCGCTGTATCATCAGCGAACAACAACTGACTCACTTCCCAAGCTCTCTCATCCGCAACAGACTTCATACTTGCCCCTCTTTCCAAAACTCTTGCATTCACCTCCCTAACAACCCCATCCATAAACAAATTAAACAACTATGGAGACATCACACACCCCTGCCGCAAACCTACATTCACTGAGAACCAATCACTTTCCTCTCTTCCTACACGTACACATGCCTTACATCCTCGATAAAAACTTTTCACTGCTTCTAAGAACTTGCCTCCCACACCATATATTCTTAATACGTTCCACAGAGCATCTCTATCAACTCTTATCATATGCCTTCTCCAGATCCATAAATGATACATACAAATCCATTTGCTTTTCTAAGTATTTCTCACATACATTCATCAAAGCAAACACCTGATCCACACATCCTCTACCACTTCTGAAACCACACTGCTCTTTCCCAATCTAATGCTCTGTACATGCCTTCACCCTCTCAATCAATACCCTCCCATATAATTTTTTTTTTTTTTTTTTTTTGCTTTGTCGCTGTCTCCCGCGTTTGCGAGGTAGCGCAAGGAAACAGATGAAAGAAATGGCCCAACCCACCCCCATACACATGTATATACATACGTCCACACACGCAAATATACATACCTACACAGCTTTCCATGGTTTACCCAAGACGCTTCACATGCCTTGATTCAATCCACTGACAGGACGTCAACCCAGGTATATCACATCGCTCCAATTCACTCTATTCCTTGCCCTCCTTTCACCCTCCTGCATGTTCAGGCCCCGATCACACAAAATCTTTTTCACTCCATCTTTCCACCTCCAATTTGGTCTCCCTCTTCTCCTCGTTCCCTCCACCTCCGACACATATATCCTCTTGGTCAATCTTTCCTCACTCATTCTCTCCATGTGCCCAAACCATTTCAAAACACCCTCTTCTGCTCTCTCAACCACGCTCTTTTTATTTCCACACATCTCTCTTACCCTTACGTTACTTACTCGATCAAACCACCTCACACCACACATTGTCCTCAAACATGTCATTTCCAGCACATCCATCCTCCTGCGCACAACTCTATCCATAGCCCACGCCTCGCAACCATACAACATGGTTGGAACCACTATTCCTTCAAACACACCCATTTTTGCTTTCCGAGATAATGTTCTCGACTTCCACACATTCTTCAAGGCTCCCAGAATTTTCGCCCCCTCCCCCATCCTATGATCCACTTCCGCTTCCATGGTTCCATCCACTGCCAGATCCACTCCCAGATATCTAAAACACTTCACTTCCTCCAGTTTTTCTCCATTCAAACTCACCTCCCAATTGACTTGACCCTCAACCCTACTGTACCTAATAACCTTGCTCTTATTCACATTTACTCTTAACTTTCTTCTTTCACACACTTTACCAAACTCAGTCACCAGCTTCTGCAGTTTCTCACATGAATCAGCCACCAGCGCTGTATCATCAGCGAACAACAACTGACTCACTTCCCAAGCTCTCTCATCCCCAACAGACTTCATACTTGTCCCTCTTTCCAAAACTCTTGCATTCACCTCCCTAACAACCCCATCCATAAACAAATTAAACAACCATGGAGACACCACACACACCTGCCGCAAACCTACATTCACTGAGAACCAATCACTTTCCTCTCTTCCTACACGTACACATGCCTTACATCCTCAATAAAAACTTTTCACTGCTTCTAACACCTTGCCTCCCACACCATATATTCTTAATACCTTCCACAGAGCATCTCTATCAACTCTATCATATGCCTTCTCCAGATCCACAAATGCTACATACAAATCCATTTGCTTTCTAAGTATTTTTCACATACATTCTTCAAAGCAAACACCTGATCCACACATCCTCTACCACTTCTGAAACCACACTGCTCTTCCCCAATCTGATGCTCTGTACATGCCTTCACCCTCTCAATCAATACCCTCCCATATAATTTACCAGGAATACTCAACAAACTTATACCTCTGTAATTTGAGCACTCACTCTTATCCCCATATAATATATATATCTTTTTCTTTTTCTTTCAAACTATTCGCCATTTCCCGCATTAGCGAGGTAGCGTTAAGAACAGAGGACTGGGCCTTGAGGGAATACCCTCACCCGGCCCAATTCTCTGTTCCTTCTTTTGGAAAATTAAAAAAAAAAAAAAAGAAAAACGAGAGGGGAGGATTTCCAGCCCCCCGCTCCCAATATAAATATATGTATATATATATGTATATATGTTGTTGTTCGCTGATGATACAGCGCTGGTGGCTGATTCATGTGAGAAACTGCAGAAGCTGGTGACTGAGTTTGGAAAAGTGTGTGGAAGAAGAAAGTTAAGAGTAAATGTGAATAAGAGCAAGGTTATTAGGTACAGTAGGGTTGAGGGTCAAGTCAATTGGGAGGTGAGTTTGAATGGAGAAAAACTGGAGGAAGTGAAGTGTTTTAGATATCTGGGAGTGGATCTGGCAGCGGATGGAACCATGGAAGCGGAAGTGGATCATAGGGTGGGGGAGGGGGCGAAAATCCTGGGGGCCTTGAAGAATGTGTGGAAGTCGAGAACATTATCTCGGAAAGCAAAAATGGGTATGTTTGAAGGAATAGTGGTTCCAACAATGTTGTATGGTTGCGAGGCGTGGGCTATGGATAGAGTTGTGTGCAGGAGGATGGATGTGCTGGAAATGAGATGTTTGAGGACAATGTGTGGTGTGAGGTGGTTTGATCGAGTGAGTAACGTAAGGGTAAGAGAGATGTGTGGAAATAAAAAGAGCGTGGTTGAGAGAGCAGAAGAGGGTGTTTTGAAGTGGTTTGGGCACATGGAGAGGATGAGTGAGGAAAGATTGACCAAGAGGATATATGTGTCGGAGGTGGAGGGAACAAGGAGAAGAGGGAGACCAAATTGGAGGTGGAAAGATGGAGTGAAAAAGATTTTGTGTGATCGGGGCCTGAGCATGCAGGAGGGTGAAAGGAGGGCAAGGAATAGAGTGAATTGGAGCGATGTGGTATACCGGGGTTGACGTGCTGTCAGTGGATTGAATCAAGGCATGTGAAGCGTCTGGGGTAAACCATGGAAAGCTGTGTAGGTATGTATATTTGCGTGTGTGGACGTATGTATATACATGTGTATGGGGGGGGTTGGGCCATTTCTTTCGTCTGTTTCCTTGCGCTACCTCGCAAACGCGGGAGACAGCGACAAAGTATAATAAAGTAAAAATAAAATAAAATATATATATATATATATATATATATATATAGAGAGAGAGAGAGAGAGAGAGAGAGAGAGAGAGAGAGAGAGAGAGAGAGAGGGGAGAGAGAGAGAGAGATTTTAGAATATTTAAATATTTTTCACCCTTGTAAATGAGATTTATCCATGAAGATTCACCCATCTATGACAATTGTAAACTTTAGAGCCTAACAGATACATGTTCTTAGGAATTGCTCACCCAGGTCCTTAGGTGAGGTGGTGGCAAGCTACTGTCCTTTCTCATTCAGTAGGTGGAAGCATTTGCTTGCTGGCATTGTGTGGACTTGCTGACTTTTGCATGACACCAACCTGCAGTGCCTTTAAAGGAAACAGATGGATATTGCTGTCTTTTATTTGTGAATATCCCAAGAGGTTTTCATAATTTTTTATGTACTTTCTGTATCTTTAGAAGTATTGCACTGGTATGAGTTGGAAGAAGTGATCCTGTAGTACTCAAGTTTGAATGTGTGATAAAAGAGGATGTATAAAGATGAAGAAAGGTGAGACAGGAAAGAAAGTAGAAATATGATTGTGGAAAATAAACTAATTGCAATAATTTCTATGATGTTGTAGGTCGGAAAATGGAATTCAGTAGCCAGAAGTCGGGGCTTTGATGTTAGAGGTTCTGTGAAATTTACAATGAAAGAGTAGAGGCATGGGTACCTTAAGCCTCAGATACAGAGGGAATGGTAAGAAATAAGAAGGAATGGTTTACTGAAAAATGTCAAAAGGCAAAGGAGTTTTGAGGTGTGCTTTAATGAAGACAGATGATACTCCACCCAGCCAGCATTTGCAAGGTATGATAGAGCATAGAATGAGTATACAAGGATAAGAAAGGAGGAAGAAGGAAACTTAGCAAAGAATAATGTGGACAAGGCAGCTGAAAATCCAAAGCTATCCCATATATTTATTAGGAGTTAGTTGCCAGTTAAGGAGCCACTATTAAGGTTAAGGGATTCTGAGGGTAAAAATCTAGAGGATGCTGTAAGGATATATGTAAAACTGAATAGCAAGTTGAAGAGTGCATTCATAGTGGGGTGAGAGAGTATCATTAAATTTTAGGGAGAATAAAAAGATGTTCTGGAAGGAGGTAAATAAAGTGCGTAAGACAAGGGAGCAAATGGGAACTTCTGTGAAGGGCGCAAATGGGGAGGTGATAACAAGTAGTGGTGATGTGAGAAGGAGATGGAGTGAGTATTTTGAAGGTTTGTTGAATGTGTTTGATGATAGAGTGGCAGATATAGGGTGTTTTGGTCGAGGTGGTGTGCAAAGTGAGAGGGTTAGGGAAGATGATTTGGTAAACAGAGAAGAGGTAGTAAAAGCTTTGCGGAAGATGAAAGCCGGCAAGGCAGCAGGTTTGGATGGTATTGCAGTGGAATTTATTAAAAAAGGGGGTGACTGTATTGTTGACTGGTTGGTAAGGTTATTTAATGTATGTATGACTCATGGTGAGGTGCCTGAGGATTGGCGGGATGCGTGCATAGTGCCATTGTACAAAGGCAAAGGGGATGAGAGTGAGTGCTCAAATTACAGAGGTATAAGTTTGTTGAGTATTCCTGGTAAATTATATGGGAGGATATTGATTGAGAGGGTGAAGGCATGTACAGAGCATCAGATTGGGGAAGAGCAGTGTGGTTTCAGAAGTGGTTGAGGATGTGTGGATCAGGTGTTTGCTTTGAAGAATGTATGTGAGAAATACTTAGAAAAGCAAATGGATTTGTATGTAGCATTTATGGATCTAGAGAAGGCATATGATAGAGTTGATAGAGATGCTTTGTGGAAGGTATTAAGAATATATGGTGTGGGAGGCAAGTTGCTAGAAGCAGTGAAAAGTTTTTATCGAGGATGTAAGGCATGTGTACGTGTAGGAAGAGAGGAAAGTGATTGGTTCTCAGTGAATGTAGGTTTGCGGCAGGGGTGTGTGATGTCTCCATGGTTGTTTAATTTGTTTATGGATGGGGTTGTTAGGGAGGTGAATGCAAGAGTTTTGGAAAGAGGGGCAAGTATGAAGTCTGTTGGGGATGAGAGAGCTTGGGAAGTGAGTCTGTTGTTGTTCGCTGATGATACAGCGCTGGTGGCTGATTCATGTGAGAAACTGCTGAAGCTGGTGACTGAGTTTGGTAAAGTGTGTGAAAGAAGAAACTTAAGAGTAAATGTGAATAAGAGCAAGGTTATTAGGTACAGTAGGGTTGAGGGTCAAGTCAACTGGGAGGTGAGTTTGAATGGAGAAAAACTGGAGGAAGTGAAGTGTTTTAGATATCTGGGAGTGGATCTGGCAGCGGATGGAACCATGGAAGCGGAAGTGGATCATAGGGTGGGGGAGGGGGCGAAAATTCTGGGAGCCTTGAAGAATGTGTGGAAGTCGAGAACATTATCTCGGAAAGCAAAAATGGGTATGTTTGAAGGAATAGTGGTTCCAACAATGTTGTATGGTTGCGAGACGTGGGCTATGGATAGAGTTGTGCGCAGGAGGATGGATGTGCTGGAAATGAGATGTTTGAGGACAATATGTGGTGTGAGGTGGTTTGATCGAGTAAGTAACGTAAGGGTAAGAGAGATGTGTGGAAATAAAAAGAGCGTGGTTGAGAGAGCAGAAGAGGGTGTTTTGAAATGGTTCGGGCACATGGAGAGAATGAGTGAGGAAAGATTGACCAAGAGAATATATGTGTCGGAGGTGGAGGGAACGAGGAGAAGAGGGAGACCAAATTGGAGGTGGAAAGATGGAGTGAAAAAGATTTTGTGTGATCGGGGCCTGAACATGCAGGAGGGTGAAAGGAAGGCAAGGAATAGAGTGAATTGGAGCGATGTGGTATACCGGGGTTGACGTACTGTCAGTGGATTGAATCAAGACATGTGAAGCGTCTTGGGTAAACCATGGAAAGCTGTGTAGGTATGTATATTTGCGTGTGTGGACGTATGTATATACATGTGTATGGGGGTGGGTTGGGCCATTTCTTTCGTCTGTTTCCTTGCGCTACCTTGCAAACGCGGGAGACAGCAAAAAAAAAAAAAAAAAAAAAAAATCTAGAAAAAATGTTAACAGAGCACTAAAAGGTCTTGACCCATACAAGGGTCATGGTCCTGATGAAATTCACCTTATGTCCTAAAGATATGTGCAGATATGCTAAATAAGCCACATGAATTACAGATCAAGATGTCACTGGAGAGAGGCAAAGTGCCAAGGGAATGGAAAAGGGCAAATTTCTTACCAATATGTAAAAAAGGAGAATGGGAACAGGCTTTGAACTACAAACTGGTGTTTCTAGTGTGTGTGGTATGTAAGGTTCTGGAAAATATTATTAGATAGCTAGTGGATGACTTTCTATGGAGGAGAAATTTCCTGAGTGAGAGACAGCATTGTTTTACAGAAAGGAGGTCATGTGTCACTGACCTCTTAGAGTTCATTGAGAGAGTGAGGTCAGTTGTGAACAAAAGAGAAGGCTGAGTGGACTGTCAGTATTTGGACTGCCAAAAAAGTATTTGACTCTGTACTGTATGGGAGGCTGATTATAAAGCTGGATCACCTGGAAGGAATAAGGGAACCTCCATTGTTGGATAGATTATCTTAGTGGAAGGGAACAAAAGATGCAAGTTAGAGGAGCCTTTTCCAGTTGGGTTGAGGCTGCCAGTGGATGCCACAGGGTTCTGTCCTGGAACCATTGCTCTTCTTGATCTATATTAATGACTTGTCAGGTATAGAATCCTTCCTGTTTGTAGGTTATGCAAAGGTCATGAAGAAAGTGAAAAGCCAGGAGGATTTCATCATCTTACAAGGACCTAAACACTCCAAAGTTGATCTATGTGATTGATGACATTCAGTCCAGGCAAATGTGAAGTAGTAAGGATGAGGCAAAGTGAAAGATGGCCCCAGTATGATTATTAGCTAACAGGAAATGAACCTCAGGGTATCACATTAGGAGAATAGTTAGAGTTAACTGTCTGCTGAAAATGTATGAATCACTTTTAAGTATACATTAAGGAGATATTTAGCAAGCTATTCATATCCTACAAAAGGCCAGAACTGGAATATACTTTTCGGCTTAGTCACAACACACAAAGAACCACAGAGTTCACAGAGAACATCTTGAGGAGGGCAACAGAGATGGTACCAGAATTAAGAGAGCTCTACTACAGAGAATGGCTGGAGGCTTTAGATTTACCCACCTAAGAAGAGAAGATATAAGGTGTGACCTGAAACCTTGTGTAAGTTTTTAAAAGAGATTGATATTGTTGACAGTAAAAAGTTCTTTGAGAGATGTAGAGATAGAGGAACCAGAGGATGTGATATGAAATTGAAGTAGTAGTAGTTTAATAAAGATGTAAAGGAATACTTTTATGATATAAGAATGGTGGAGAATTAAAAAAAAGATTGACTTAGGCCTAAGTTGATACAGACAGCTTACACAAGGTCAAGAAATTGTGTGATAGAGAATGTTCAAGAGATGGGTCCCCATGATTGTAAACTCCCTCCTTGTACAGTACAAATAAGCAATTACAAGATGGACATCAGCTACCATAGTACGTTGGTGATCTTAGACTTTTTCGTGTGTTACTTTCTCTTTCTGTCAGAAATGTTTTAGATCTTTCAATATTGAACAAATATTTGATAAAACCCATGTATTGCATGTATTCCATGCATGTTGTAGAAGGTAACTAAGATAGGCTGGAGAAGGGGTTTTGAAACCCTACCCCTTTTGTATTTCATTTTCTAGAAGTAGCAATAGAAGGAGCCAAGTGAGGAGTGCTAATCCTTCTTGAAGGTTCAGGCTGGAGTAGATGTAACTAAGTCAAGAAGAAGAGAGAGACGGTTAGTATGTTAGAGTGGAGCAGATGAATAATTTGTAGAGGATGTTAAGGGATTCTTTTTTTCTCCATATTAATGCCAGTTAGTGTTCTGAGGGCATTTAGTATGTGTGTTGCTTTTGTATTGATGGTATTGATGTGGAGGGTGAACATCATGTGTGTCATATGTGATGCTGAGAGTGGTTGGTGTTTTGTTCAGTGGGAGTGATTTTCCATTCAAGGTGGCTGGACAGTATGAGCTGGATTAATGTGTGCCTGTTGTTAAAAAAGTGATTGAAGAATTTTGTAGAGATGCAAACATTCGGGTTTGGATGAGCCTTTGTTATAGTTTATGATGTAAAGCTGCATGTTTGTTGTTGTTGCTGCTGCTGTGGTTTCAGGGTGTAATAATCTATTTGTTTGTAATTGCATATTTTTACTGTATGGGGAGGGAGTTTTACACTCATGGGGCCCCAGCTTTTGATCACTTTTCTGCTATCATACAGTGTTTTGAGTTTAAGTATAATGTCTGCATTAACCATGTTCACAGTCAGTCTGTTCCATTCATCTGCCACTCATACTATAAAAGTATTTCTTTACATCTTTATTCACAAGTTTCTTACTTAGTTTCATGTCATGTCATCTGGTTGCTCTATTCCCACATCTTGCAGAATACTGTCTATTCTCTATTTTGTCAACACTTTTTTTAAGAACGTAGAGTGTCATCAAATCACACTGCAGTCTTCTCTGAGGATGAGTAAATTAAAAGCATCTAGCCATTACCTGTAGCTTACATTTCATAATTCTGGTATTGACTTTTATTGACATCCTCTTAACCTTCTCTTTGAGTTCTTTGTTTTTTTTTAGGTCTGCTGACCAGACCTGAGTAGTATATTCTAGCTTTGGTCTTATGTAGGATATGAATAGTTTAACAATTATTATCCATATACTTGAAAGGTATTCTGATATTTGCCAGAAGACAATTTGTCTCCTTAGCTATTCTCCCAATAAGGGACTCTGGCAGCAGGTCATGGATGATATTTGCTTCCAGGTCCCTCTCACATACAAATTCTTTAAGCTTATATCCTACTTGGTAATACTCACATTGAAGCCATCTTTTGCTTTGATTACATTCTCACTACTTTACATTTGCTAGGGTTGAATTTTATCAACCATATATCAGGCTAACTTTGAAGTTTGTTTAGGTCCCTTTGTAAGCAAATGCAGTTCTCCATCCTTTTCGCTTCCCTCATGACCTTTGCATCATGTGCAAACACATTCAGTGAGGATCCCATTCCTTTAGGCAAGTTATTGATATACATTCAAGAAGATTGATGGTCCCAGAACTGACCTCTGTGGCACTTCAATAGTTGCCTCAACCCATTTGAAAAAGGCTCCTCTGACTTGTCATTTATTCCCTTTTGCCAAAATAATATTTTGTCCAATGAAAGAGTTTCCCCCCATATTCCTGCTTGGCGATTCAGCTACTCATGCAGCTTCCTCTGTGATACAGTGTCAAATGTCTTATGGCATTCCAGGTAGAGTGCCCACCCAGCCTTCCTTTTAGTCTAAGTGTGAGCTCACTCCCTTGTAAAACTCTAAGCAGTTAGTTATACATGACCTCTTTTCCTTAAAACTATATGCTGTTCTTAACCTGGAAAACTTCTTCTTCACAGAAAGTCATCCAGTTGCTTCCTAATCATTTTTTCCAAAACCTTACGCACCACACGCATTAGAGACTAATGGGGAGACTAATCTTTAGTTTAGCAACTGTTCCTGTTCCCTTTTCTTTTATATAGGTACATTGTTTGCCTTTTTTCATTCCCTTGGCACTTTTCCTTTCTCCAGTGACATCTTGAACTGTAATTCAAGTGGTCTATCAAGTGAATCAGCACACATCTTTAGCACATATGATGAAATTTCATCAGGACCATGAGCTTTGTATGGGTGAAGTCCTTATAGTACTCTGTTACTATCTTTTCTATATATTCATTTATTTATGTACTTATTTATTATACTTGATTGCCATTTCCTGTGTCAGTGAGGTAGTGGCCGGAAACAGAGACCCATCCACTCATATACACACATATATACATTATTTCTATTTTTATTATACTTCTCTCTGTCTCTTGCATTAGTGAGGCAGAGAAAGGAAACAGACGAAAGAGTGGCCCAACCCACCCATATACACATGTATATACATAAATGCACGCACACACACACACATGTGCATTCCTATAAATTTCACGTATGCATACATACATATACATACACAGACATATAAATTTATACACATACATATCCATACTTGCTGTCTTCATCCATTCCCATCGCCACCCTGCCACACATGAAAATGGCACCCCCCTCTCCCCTGCGTGAGGTAGACATTTCCATATCACTTTACCTTGAGCTTCGTTTCACTCAGAGCCAAAATATCCAGGTTCCCATCCTCAAATATACTACCTATCTCTCCTTTTTTCTCATCTTGGTTACATCCACACACATTTAGGCACCCCAATCTGTGCCTTCGAGGAGGATGAGCACTCTCCGCATGACTACTACTTATGTTTTCCTTTTGAGAAGGTTGAAACACAAGGGGGGAGGGTTTCTAGCACCTCGCTTCCGTCCCCTTTAGTCTCCTTCTACGACATGTGGGGAATGTGTGGGATGTATTCTTTCTCCCCAATCCCCAGGGATACATATATACATACATGCATAAATACATACATATACATATCCTTGTGGATAGGGGAGAAAGAATACTTCCCACACATTCCCCACATGTGGTTTCAGAAGTGGTAGAGGATGTGTGGACCAGATGTTTGCTTTGAAAAATGTATGTGAGAAATACTTAGAAAGGCAGATGGATTTGTGTATATTATATATTATACTTTGTTGCTGTCTCTCGTGTCAACGAGGTAGCGCAAGGAATGAGACAAAAGAATGGCCCAACCCACCGACATACACATGCATATACATATATGTCCACACATACACATATACATACCTATACATTTCAACGTTTTTTTTTTTTTTTTTTTTTTTTTTTTTTTATACTTTGTCGCTGTCTCCCGCGTTTGCGAGGTAGCGCAAGGAAACAGACGAAAGAAATGGCCCAACCCCCCCCCCATACACATGTACATACACACGTCCACACACGCAAATATACATACCTACACAGCTTTCCATGGTTTACCCCAGACGCTTCACATGCCCTGCTTCAACCCACCGACAGCACGCCAACCCCCGCACACCACACGACTCCAATTCACTCTATTTCTTGCCCTCCTTTCACCCTCCTGCATGTTCAGGCCCCGATCACACAAAATCTTTTTCACTCCATCTTTCCACCTCCAATTTGGTCTCCCTCTTCTCCTCGTTCCCTCCACCTCCGACACATATATCCTCTTGGTCAATCTCTCCTCACTCATTCTCTCCATGTGCCCAAACCATTTCAAAACACCCTCTTCTGCTCTCTCGACCACGCTCTTTTTATTTCCACACATCTCTCTTACCCTTACGTTACTTACTCGATCAAACCACCTCACACCACACATTGTCCTCAAACATCTCATTTCCAGCACATCCATCCTCCTGCGCACATCTCTATCCATAGCCCACGCCTCGCAACCATACAGCATTGTTGGAACCACTATTCCCTCAAACATACCCATTTTTGCTTTCCGAGATAATGTTCTCGACTTCCACACATTTTTCAAGGCTCCCAAAATTTTCGCCCCCTCCCCCACCCTATGATCCACTTCCGCTTCCATGGTTCCATCCGCTGACAGATCCACTCCCAGATATCTAAAACACTTCACTTCCTCCAGTTTTTCTCCATTCAAACTCACCTCCCAATTGACTTGACCCTCACCCCTACTGTACCTAATAACCTTGCTCTTATTCACATTTACTCTCAACTTTCTTCTTCCACACACTTTACCAAACTCAGTCACCAGCTTCTGCAGTTTCTCACATGAATCAGCCACCAGCGCTGTATCATCAGCGAACAACAATTGACTCACTTCCCAAGCTCTCTCATCCCCAACAGACTTCATACTTGCCCCTCTTTCCAGGACTCTTGCATTTACCTCCCTTACAACCCCATCCATAAACAAATTAAACAACCATGGAGACATCACACACCCCTGCCGCAAACCTACATTCACTGAGAACCAATCACTTTCCTCTCTTCCTACACGTACACATGCCTTACATCCTCGATAAAAACTTTTCACTGCTTCTAACAACTTGCCTCCCACACCATATATTCTTAATACCTTCCACAGAGCATCTCTATCAACTCTATCATATGCCTTCTCCAGATCCATAAATGCTACATACAAATCCATTTGCTTTTCTAAGTATTTCTCACATACATTCTTCAAAGCAAACACCTGATCCACACATCCTCTACCACTTCTGAAACCGCACTGCTCTTCCCCAATCTGATGCTCTGTACATGCCTTCACCCTCTCAATCAATACCCTCCCATATAATTTACCAGGAATACTCAACAAACTTATACCTCTGTAATTTGAGCACTCACTCAACGTATACATATATATACATACACAGACATATACATGATACACATGTACATAATTCATATTTGCTCCCTTTATTCATTCCTGTCACTACCGTGCCACACATGAAGTGACATCCCCCCCCCCCTTTGCGAGGTAGCACTAGGAAAAGACAACAAAGGCCACATTCATTCAAACTCAGTCTCTAGCTGTAATGTATAATGCACCGAAACCACAGCTCCCTTTCCACATCCAGACCCCACACAACTTTCCATGGTTTACCCCAGACGCTTCACATGCCCTGGTTCAATCCATTGACAGCACAACAACTGCGGTATACCACATCATTCCAATTCACTCTATTCCTTGCACACCTTTCACCCTCCTGCATGTTCAGGCCCCAATCGCTCAAAATCTTTTTCACTCCATCCTTCCATCTTCAATTTGGTCTCCCACTTCTCATTCCCTCCACCTCTGACACATATATCCTCTTTGTCAATCTATCCTCACTCATTCTCTCCATGTGACGAAATTATTTCAAAACACCCTTTTCTGCTCTCTCAACCACACTCTTTTTATTACCACATATCTCTCTTACACTTTCATTACTAACTTGATCAAACCACCTCACACCACATATTGTCCACAAACATCTCATTCCCAACACATCCACCCTCCTCCACACAACCCTATCTATAGCCCATGCCTCGCAACCATATAACATTGTTGGAACTACTATTCCGTCATACATACCCATTTTTTCTTTCTGATATAATGTTCTTGCCTTCCACACATTTTTCAGTGCTCCCAGAACTTTCGCCCCTTCCCCCACTTCCTCCAGTTTTTCTCCATTCAAACTTACCTTCCCATTGACTTGTCCCTCAACCCTACAGTACTTAATAACCTTGCTCTTATTCACATTTACTCTCAGCTTTCTTCTTTCACACACTACCAAACTCAGTCACCAGCTTCTGCAGTCTCTCACCTGAATCAGCCACCAGTGCTGTATCATCACTGAACAACTGACTCTCTTTCCAAGCCCTCTCATCCACAACAGACTGTATACTTGCCCCTCTCTTCAAAACGCTTGCATTCACCAACCTAACAACCCCATCCATAGACAAATTATACAACATTGGAGATATCAGGCACCCCACCCGCAAACCAACATTCACTGTGAACCAGTCACTTTCCTCTCTTCCTACTCGTACGCATGACTTACATCCTCGATAAAAACTTTTCACTGCTTCTGGCAACTTACATCCTACACCATCTATTCTTAATACCTTCCACAGAACATCTCTATCACCTCTATCATATGCCTTCTCCCGATCCATAAATGTTTCATGCAAATCCATTTGCTTTTCTAAGCATTTCTCACATACATTCTTCAAAGCAAACACCTGATCTGCACATCCTCTACCACTTCCAAAACCACACTGCTCTTCCACAATTTGATGCTCTGTACATGCCTTCACCCTTTCAATAAATTTATTCATATTTAGTATACTTTGTCGCTGTCTCCCGTGTTAGCGAGGCAGTGCAAGGAAACAGACGAAAGAGTAGCCCAACCCACCCAAATACACATGTATATACATACACATCCACACATGCACATATACATACCTATACATCTCAACGTATACATATATATACACACACAGACATATACATATATACACATGTACATAATTCAGACTGTTTGCCCGTATTCATTCCTGTCGCCACCGTTCCACACATGAAATGACTACCCCCCTCCCCCCCCGCATGTGCGCGAGTTAGCGCTAGGAAAAGACAACAAAGGCCACATTTGTTCACACTCAGTCTCTAGCTGTCATGTATAATGCACCAAAACCACAGCTCCCTTTCCACATCCAGGCCCCATAAAACTTTCCATGGTTTACCCCAGACACTTCACATGCCCTGGTTCAATACATTGACAGCACAATCGACCCCGGTATACCACATAATTCCAATTCACTCTATCCCTTGCACGCCTTTCACCCTCCTGCATGTTCAGGCCCTGATCTTTCAGAATCTTTTTCACTACATCTTTCCACCTCCAATTTGGTCTCCCACTTCTCCTAGTTCCCTCCACCTCTGACACATATATCCTCGTTGTCAATCTATCCTCACTCATTCTCTCCATGTGACCAAATCATTTCAAAGCACCCTCTTCTGCTTTTTATTACCACACATCTCTCTTACCCTTTCATAACTTATGCAATCAAACCATTTCACACCAGATATTGTCCTCAAACATCTCATTTCCAGCACATCCACCCTCCTCCGCACAACTCTATCCATAGCCCACGCTTCACAACCATATAACATTGTTGGAACCACTATTCCTTCAAACATACCCATTTTTGCTTCCTAAGATATCGTTCTCGACTTCCACACATTTTTCAACGCTCCCAGAACTTTCGCCCCCTCCTCCACCCTATGATTCACTTCCGCTTCCATGGTTCCATCCACTGCCACAATCACTCCCAGATATTTAAAACACTTCACATCCTCCAATTTTTTCTCCATTCAAACTTACCTCCCAATTGACATGTCCCTCAACCCTACTGTACCTAATAACCTTGCTCTTATTCACATTTACTCTCAGCTTTCTTCTTTCACACACTTTACCAAACTCAGTCACCAGCTTCTGCAGTTTCTCACCTGAATCAGCCATCAGCGCTGTATCATCAGCAAACAACAACTGACTCACTTCCCAAGCTCTCTCATCCAAAACAGACTGCATACTTGCCCCTCTTTCCAAAACTTTCGCATTCACTTCCCTAACAACCGTATCCATAAACAAATTAAACAACCATGGAGACATCACGCACCCCTGCCGCCAACCAACATTCAATGAGAACCAATCACTTTCCTCTCTTCCTACTTGTACACATGCCTTACATCCTTGATAAAAACTTTTCACTGCTTCTAACGACTTGCCTCCCACACCATATATTCTTAGTATCTTCCACAGAGCATCTCTATCAACTCTGTCATATGCCTTTTCCAGATCCATAAATGCTACATACTAATCCACTTGCTTTTCTAAGCATTTCTCACATACATTCTTCAAAGCAAACACCTGATCCACACATCCTCTACCACTTCTGGAACCACACTGCTCTTCCCCATTCTGATGCTCTGTACATGCCTTCACCCTCTCAATCAATACCCTCCCATATAATTTTCCAGGAATACTCAAAAAACTTATACCTGTGTAATTTGAGCCCTCACTTTTATCCCCTTTGCCTTTATACAATGGCACTATGCAAACATTCTGCCAATCCTCTGGCACCTCACCATGAGTCATAAATACATTAAATAACCTTACCAACCAGTCAACAATATAGTCATCCCCTTCTTTAATAACCTCCACTGCAATACCATCCAAACCTGCTGTGTTGCCGGCTTTCATTTTCCCCCACCACTCACTACCCTTTCTAATCTGCCCACTTCCCACCTTTCTCATGCCACAACATCCTTTGCGCAAGCCTTCACTACTTCCCTAAATACATACCATTCCTCCCCTGCTCCCTTATGTCATTTACTCTCACCTTTTGGCATTCTGCGCTCAATATCTCCTGCTACTCATTCACACAAGTCTCCTTCCTAAGCTCACTTACTTTCACCACTCTTTTCATCTCAACATTCTCTCTTCTTTTCTGAAAACCTCTATAAATCTTCACCTTCGCTTCCACAAGATAATGATCAGACACACCTCCAGTTGCACCTCTCAGCACATTAACATCCAAAAGTCTGTCTTTCATGCACCTATGAATTAACACATGATCCAATAACACTTTCTGGCCATCTCTCCTACTTACATACGTATACTTATGTATATCTCTCTTTTTAAGCCAAGTATTCCCAATCACCAGTCCTTTTTCAGCACACAAATCTACAAGCTCTTTACCATTTCCATTTACAACACTGAACACTGCATGTACACCAATTATTCCCTCAACTACAACATTACTCATCTTTGCATTCAAATCACCCATCACTATAACCCAGTCTCATGCATCAAAACTACTATCACACTCACTCAGCTGCTCCCAAAACACTTGCCTCTCATGATCTTTCTTCTCATGCCTAGGTGTATAGGCACCAATAATCACCCATTTCTCTCCATCCACTTTCAGTTTTACCTATATCAATCTAGAGTTTACTTTCTTACACTCTATCACATACTCCCACCACTCCTGTTTCAGGAGTAGTGCTACTCCTTCCTTTGCTCATGTCCTCTCACCAACCCCTGACTTTACTTCCAAAACATTCCCAAACCACTCTTCCCCTTTACCCTTGAGCTTTGTTTCACTCAGAGCCAAAACATCCAGGTTCCTTTCCTCAAACATAGCACCTATCTCTCCTTTTTTCATATCTTGGTTGCATCCACACACGTTTAGACACCCCAATTTGGGCCTTCGGGGAGGATGAGGACTCCCTGCATGACTCCTTCCTCTGTTTCCTTGTTTAGAAAGGTAAAATACAAGGTGGGGAGGGTTTCTAGCCTCCTGCTCCTGTCCCCTTTAGTCTTCTACGACACGTGGGGAATGCGTGGGAAGTATTCTTTCTCCCCTATCCCCAGATGGATTTGTACATAGCATTTATGGATCTGGAGAAAGCATATGATAGGTTAGACAAAGATGCTTCATGGAAAGGTTTGAGTATATGGTGTGGGAGGTAAGTTACTAGATACAGTGAAAAGTTTTTACCAAGGATGTAAGGCATGTGTACGAGTAGGAAGAGAGGAAAGTGATTGGTTCCCAGTGAATATTGGTTTGCAGCAGTGGTGCATGATGTCTCTATAGTCATTTAATTTGTTTATGGATTGGGTGGTTAGGGAGGTTAATGCAAGAGTTTTGGAGAGAGGGGCAAGTATACAGTCTGTTGTGGATGAAATGGCTTGGGAAGTGAGTCACTTGTTGTTTGCTGATGATAGTGCTAGTGGCTGATTTGGGTGAGAAACTGCAGAAGTTGGTGACTGAGTTTGGTAAAGTGTGTGAAAGAAGAAAGTTGGGAGTAAGAATGAATAAGAGCAAGGTTATTAGGTTCAGTAGATTTGAATGGAGAAAAATTGGAGAAAGTGAAGTCTTTTAGATATCTGGGAGTGGATTTGGCAGCAGATGGAACCATAGAAGTGAAAGTGAGTCACAGGGTAGGGGAGGGGGTGAAGGTTCTGGGAGCATTGAAGAATGTGTGGAAGGATGGGAATGTTATCTTTGAGAGCAAAAATATTTATGTCTGAAGGAATATTTGTTCCAACAATGTTGTATGGTTGCGAGGCGTGGGCTGTGGATAAAGTTGTGTGCAGGAGGGTGGATGTGCTGGAAGTGAGATGCTTGAGGACAATATGTGGTGTGAGGTGGTTTGATCGAGTAAATAATGTAAGGGTAAGAGAGATGTGTGGAAATAAAAAGAGCGTGGTTGAGAGAGCAGAAGAGGGTGTTTTGAAATAGTTTGGGCACATGGAGAGAATGAGTGAGGAAAGATTGACCAAGAGGATATATGTGTAGGAGGTGGGGGGAACGAGAAGTGGGAGACCAAATTGGAGGTGGAAAGATGAAGTGAAAAAGATTTTGAGTGATCGGGGCCTGAACATGCAGGAGGGTGAAAGGGGGGCAAGGCATACAGTGAATTGGATCGATGTGGTATACCGGGGTCGACGTGCTGTCAATGGATTGAATCAGGGCATGTGAAGCGTCTGGGGTAAACCATGGAAAGTTGTGTGGGGTCTGGATATGGAAAGGGAGCTATGGTTCTGTGCATTATTACATGACAGCTAGAAACTGAGTGTGAACGAATGTGGCTTTTGTTGTCTTTTCTTAGCGCTACCTCGCACACATGAGGGGGAGGGGGATGTTATTCCATGTGTGTTGAGGTGGCGATGGGAATAAATAAAGGCAGACAGTATGAATTATGTACATGTGTATATATGTATATGTCTGTGTGTGTATATATATGTGTACATTGAGATGTATAGGTATGTATATTTGCGTCTGTGGACGTGTATGTATATACATGTGTATGTGGGTGGGTTGGGCCATTTTTTTCATCTGTTTTCCTTGCGCTACCTCGCAAACGTGTGAGACAGCGATAAAGCAAAATAAAAATAAATCGATATATATATATATATATATATATATATATATATATATATATATATATATATATATATATCTTTTTTCTTTCTTTCAAACTATTCGCCATTTCCCGCATTAGCGAGGTAGCGTTAAGAACAGAGGACTGGGCCTTGGAGGGAATACCCTCACCTGGCCCAATTCTCTGTTCCCTCTTTTGGAAAATTAAAAAAAAAAACAAAAAAACGAGAGGGGAGGATTTCCAGCCCCCCGCTTCCTCCCCTTTTAGTCGCCTTCTACGACACGCAGGGAATACGTGGGAAGTACTCTTAATCCCCTATCCCAGGGATGATATATATATATATATATATATATATATATATATATATATATATATATATATATATATATATATATATATATTTTTTTTTTTTTTTTTTTTTATACTTTGTCGCTGTCTCCCGCGTTTGCGAGGTAGTGCAAGGAAACAGACGAAAGAAATGGCCCAACCCCCCCCATACACATGTACATACACACGTCCACACACACAAATATACATACCTACACAGCTTTCCATGGTTTACCCCGGACGCTTCACATGCCTTGATTCAATCCACTGACAGCACGTCAACCCCTGTATACCACATCGCTCCAATTCACTCTATTCCTTGCCCTCCTTTCACCCTCCTGCATGTTCAGGCCCCGATCACACAAAATCTTTTTCACTCCATCTTTCCACCTCCAATTTGGTCTCCCTCTTCTCCTCGTTCCCTCCACCTCCGACACATATATCCTCTTGGTCAATCTTTCCTCACTCATTCTCTCCATGTGCCCAAACCATTTTAAAACACCCTCTTCTGCTCTCTCAACCACGCTCTTTTTATTTCCACACATCTCTCTTACCCTTACGTTACTTACTCGATCAAACCACCTCACACCACACATTGTCCTCAAACATCTCATTTCCAGCACATCCATCCTCCTGCGCACAACTCTATCCATAGCCCACGCCTCGCAACCATACAACATTGTTGAAACTACTATTCCTTCAAACATACCCATTTTTGCTTTCCGGGATAATGTTCTCGACTTCCACACATTTTTCAAGGCTCCCAAAATTTTCGCCCCCTCCCCCACCCTATGATCCACTTCCGCTTCCATGGTTCCATCCGCTGACAGATCCACTCCCAGATATCTAAAACACTTCACTTCCTCCAGTTTTTCACCATTCAAACTCACCTCCCAATTGACTTGACCCTCAACCCTACTGTACCTAATAACCTTGCTCTTATTCACATTTACTCTTAACTTTCTTCTTCCACACACTTTACCAAACTCCGTCACCAGCTTCTGCAGTTTCTCACATGAATCAGCCACCAGCGCTGTATCATCAGCGAACAACAACTGACTCACTTCCCAAGCTCTCTCATCCCCAACAGACTTCATACTTGCCCCTCTTTCCAAGACTCTTGCATTTACCTCCCTAACAACCCCATCCATAAACAAATTAAACAACCATGGAGACATCACACACCCCTGCCGCAAACCTACATATATATATATATATATATATATATATATATATTTTTTTTTTTTTTTTTTATACTTTGTCGCTGTCTCCTGCGTTTGCGAGGTAGCGCAAGGAAACAGACGAAAGAAATGCCCCCCCCCCCATACACATGTACATACACACGTCCACACACGCAAATATACATACCTACACAGCTTTCCATGGTTTACCCCAGACGCTTCACATGCCTTGATTCACTCCACTGACAGCACGTCAACCCCTGTATACCACATCGCTCCAATTCACTCTATTCCTTGCCCTCCTTTCACCCTCCTGCATGTTCAGGCCCCGATCACACAAAATCTTTTTCACTCCATCTTTCCACCTCCAATTTGGTCTCCCTCTTCTCCTCGTTCCCTCCACCTCCGACACATATATCCTCTTGGTCAATCTTTCCTCACTCATTCTCTCCATGTGCCCAAACCATTTCAAAACACCCTCTTCTGCTCTCTCAACCACGCTCTTTTTATTTCCACACATCTCTCTTACCCTTACGTTACTTACTCGATCAAACCACCTCACACCACACATTGTCCTCAAACATCTCATTTCCAGCACATCCATCCTCCTGCGCACAACTCTATCCATAGCCCACGCCTCGCAACCATACAACATTGTTGGAACCACTGTTCCTTCAAACATACCCATTTTTGCTTTCCGAGATAATGTTCTCGACTTCCACACATTTTTCAAGGCTCCCAAAATTTTCGCCCCCTCCCCCACCCTATGATCCACTTCCGCTTCCATGGTTCCATCCGCTGACAGATCCACTCCCAGATATCTAAAACACTTCACTTCCTCCAGTTTTTCTCCATTCAAACTCACCTCCCAATTGACTTGACCCTCAACCCTACTGTACCTAATAACCTTGCTCTTATTCACATTTACTCTTAACTTTCTTCTTCCACACACTTTACCAAACTCAGTCACCAGCTTCTGCAGTTTCTCACATGAATCAGCCACCAGCGCTGTATCATCAGCGAACAACAACTGACTCACTTCCCAAGCTCTCTCATCCCCAACAGACTTCATACTTGCCCCTCTTTCCAGGACTCTTGCATTTACCTCCCTAACAACCCCATCCATAAACAAATTAAACAACCATGGAGACATCACACACCCCTGCCGCAAACCTACATTCACTGAGAACCAATCACTTTCCTCTCTTCCTACATGTACACATGCCTTACATCCTCGATAAAAACTTTTCACTGCTTCTAACAACTTGCCTCCCACACCATATATTCTTAATACCTTCCACAGAGCATCTCTATCAACTCTATCATATGCCTTCTCCAGATCCATAAATGCTACATACAAATCCATTTGCTTTTCTAAGTATTTCTCACATACATTCTTCAAAGCAAACACCTGATCCACACATCCTCTACCACTTCTGAAACCACACTGCTCTTCCCCAATCTGATGCTCTGTACATGCCTTCACCCTCTCAATCAATACCCTCCCATATAATTTACCAGGAATACTCAACAAACTTATACCTCTGTAATTTGAGCACTCACTCTTGTCCCCTTTGCCTTTGTACAATGGCACTATGCACGCATTCCGCCAATCCTCAGGCACCTCACCATGAGTCATACATACATTAAATAACCTTACCAACCAGTCAACAATACAGTCACCCCCTTTTTTAATAAATTCCACTGCAATACCATCCAAACCCGCTGCCTTGCCGGCTTTCATCTTCCGCAAAGCTTTTACTACCTCTTCTCTGTTTACCAAATCATTTTCCCTAACCCTCTCACTTTGCACACCACCTCGACCAAAACACCCTATATCTGCCACTCTGTCATCAGACACATTCAACAAACCTTCAAAATACTCATTCCATCTCCTTCTCACATCACCACTACTTGTTATCACCTCCCCATTTACGCCCTTCACTGAAGTTCCCATTTGCTCCCTTGTCTTACGCACCCTATTTACCTCCTTCGAGAACATCTTTTTATTCTCCCTAAAATTTACTGATAGTCTCTCACCCCAACTCTCATATATATATATATATATATATATATAGCTCCCTTTCTGCATCCAGGCCCCACAAAACTTTCCATGGTTTACCCCAGATGCTTCACATGCCCTGGTTCAATCCATTGACAGCATGTCGATCCTGGTATACCACATCGTTCCAATTCACTCTATTCCTTGCATGCCTTTCACCCTCCTGCATGTTCAGGCCCCAATCGCTCAAAATCTTTTTCACTCCATCCTTCCACCTCCAATTTGGTCTCCCACTTCTCCTCATTCCCTCCACCTGTGATGCATATATCCTCTTTGTCAATCTTTCCTCACTCATTCTTCCCATGTGACCAAACCATTTCAATACACCCTCTTCTGCTCTCTCAACCACACTCTTTTTATTACCACAAATCTCTCTTACCCTTTCATTACTTACACGATCAGACCACCTCACACCACATATTGTCCTCAAACATCTCATTTCCAACACATCCACCCTCCTCCGCACAACCCTATCTATAGCCCACGCCTAGCAACCATATAACATTGTTGGAACTACCATTCCTTCAAACATACCCACTTTTGCTGTCAGAGATAATGTTCTCGCTTTCCACACATTTTTCAACGCTCCCAGAACCTTCGCCTCCTCCCCCACCGTGACTCACTTCCACTTCCATGGTTCCATCCGCTGCCAAATCCATTCCTAGATATCAAAAACACTTAACTTCCTCCAGTTTTTCTCCATTTAAATTTACATCCCAATCCTACTGAACCTAATAACCTTGCTCTTATTCACATTTACTCTTAGCTTTCTTCTTTCACACGTTTTACCAAATTCAATCAACAGCTTCTGCAGTTTCTCACCTGAATCAGCCACCAGTGCTATATCATCAGTGAACAACAACTGACTCGCTTCCCAAGCCCTCTCATCTACAACAGACTGCATACTTGCCCCTCTCTCCAAAACTCTTGCGTTCACCTCCCAAACAACCCCATCCATAAACAAATTGAACAACCATGGAGACATCATGTATCCCTGCCGCAAACTGACACTCACTGGGAACCAATCACTTTCCTCTCTTCCTACTCGTACACATGCCTTAAATCCTCGATAAAATCTTTTCACTGCTTCTAGCAACTTACGTCCCACACCAGATACTCTTAATACCTTCCACAGAGCATCTCTATCAACTCTTTATCATATGCCTTCTCCAGATCCATAAATGCTACATACAAATGCATTTGTTTTTCTAAGTATTTCTCACAAACATTCTTCAAAGCAAACACATGATCCACACATCCTCTACCACTTCTGAAACCACACTGCCCTTCCCCAATCTGATGCTCTGTTCATGCCTTGACCCTCTCAATCAATACCCTTCCATATAATTTCCCAGGAATACTCAACCATACATACATTGAATATCCTCACCAACCAGTCAACAACACAGTCTCCCCGTGTGCTACCTTGCTGAAGCAGGGGGTAGCAATGCTGTTTCCTGTGGGACAGGGTTGTGCCAGGAATGGATGAAGGCAAGCAAGTATGAATATGTACATATGTACATATGTATATGTTATGTATATGTATGTACATTTATGTTATTTTATATATATTATTATACTTTGTCGCTGTCTCCCGCGTTTGCGAGGTAGCGCAAGGAAACAGACGAAAGAAATGGCCCCCCCCCATACACATGTATATACACACGTCCACACACGCAAATATACATACCTACACAGCTTTCCATGGTTTACCCCAGACGCTTCACATGCCTTGATTCAATCCACTGACAGCACGTCAACCCCGGTATACCACATCGCTCCAATTCACTCTATTCCTTGCCCTCCTTTCACCCTCCTGCATGTTCAGGCCCCAATCACACAAAATCTTTTTCACTCCATCTTTCCACCTCCAATTTGGTCTCCCTCTTCTTCTTGCTCCCTCCACCTCCGACACATATATCCTCTTGGTCAATCTTTCCTCACTCATCCTCTCCATGTGCCCAAACCACTTCAAAACACCCTCTTCTGCTCTCTCAACCACGCTCTTTTTATTTCCACACATCTCTCTTACCCTTACGTTACTCACTCGATCAAACCACCTCACACCACGCATTGTCCTCAAACATCTCATTTCCAGCACATCCATCCTCCTGCGCACAACTCTATCCATAGTCCATGCCTCGCAACCATACAACATTGTTGGAACCACTATTCCTTCAAACATACCCATTTTTGCTTTCCGAGATAATGTTCTCGACTTCCAAACATTCTTCAAGGCTCCCAGGATTTTCGTCCCCTCCCCCACCCCATGATTCACTTCCGCTTCCATGGCTCCATCCGCTGTCAGATCCACTCCCAGATATCTAAAACACTTTACTTCTTCCAGTTTTTGTCCATTCAAACTTACCTCCCAATTGACTTGACCCTCAACCCTACTGTACCTAATAACCTTCCTCTTATTCACATTTCCTTTTAACTTTCTTCTTTCACACACTTTACCAAACTCAGTCACCAGCTTCTGCAATTTCTCACATGAATCAGCCACCAGCGCTGTATCATCAGCGAACAACAAATGACTCACTTCCCAAGCTCTCGCATCCACAACAGACTGCATACTTGCCCCTCTTTCCAAAACTCTTGCATTCACCTTCCTAACAACCCCATCCATAAACAAATTAAACAACCATGGAGACATCACACACTTCTGCCGCAAACCTACATTCACTGAGAACCAATCACTTTCCTCTCTTCCTACACGTACACATGCCTTACATCCTCGATAAAAACTTTTCACTGCTTCTAACAGCTTGCCTCCCACACCATATATTCTTAGTACCTTCCACAGAGCATCTCTATCAACTGTATCATATGCCTTCTCCAGATCCATAAATGTTACATACAAATCCATTTGCTTTTCTAAGTATTTCTCACATACATTCTTCAAAGCAAACACCTGATCCACACATCCTCTACCACTTCTAAAACCAAACTGCTCTTCCCCTATCTGATGCTCTGTACATGCCTTCACCCTCTCAATCAATACCCTCCCATATAATTTACCAGGAATACTCAACAAACTTATACCTTTGTAATTTGAGCACTCACTATTATCCCCTTTACCTTTGTACAATGGCACTATGCAAGCATTCCACCAATCCTCAGGCACCTCACCATGAATCATACATACATTAAATAACCTTACCAACCAGTCAACAATACAGTCACCCCCTCTTTTAATAACCTCCACTGGAATACCATCCAAACCTGCTGCCTTGCCGGCTTTCATCTTCTGCAAAGCTTTTACTACCTCTTCTCTGTTTACCAAATCATTTTCCCTAACCCTCTCACTTTGCACACCACCTCGACCAAAACACCCTATATCTGCCACTCTATCATCAAACACATTCAACAAACCTTTAAAATACTCACTCCATCTCCTCACATCACCACTACTTGTTATCACCTCCCCATTAGCCCCCTTCACTGAAGTTCCCATTTGCTCCATTGTCTTACGCACTTTATTTACCTCCTTCCAGAACATCTTTTTATTCTCCCTAAAATTTAATGATATTCTCTCACCCCACCTCTCATTTGCCCTCTTTTTCACCTCTTGCACCTTTCTCTTGACCTCCTGCCTCTTTCTTTTATACATCTCCCATTCATTTGTGGTTTTTTCCTGCAAAAATTGTCCAAATGCCTCTCTCTTCTCTTTCACTAATAATCTTACTTCATCCCACCACTCACTACCCTTTCTAATCAACCCACCTCCTACACTTCTCATGCCACAAGCATCTTTTGCGCAAGCCATCACTGCTTCCCTGAAAACATCCCATTCCTCCCCCACTCCCCTTATCTCCTTTGTTCTCACCTTTTTCCATTCTGTACTCAGTCTCTCCTGGTACTTCCTCACACAAGTCTCCTTCCCAAGCTCACTTACTCTCACCATCCTCTTCACCCCAACATTCTCTCTTCTTTTCTGAAAACCCATACAAATCTTCACCTTTGCCTCCACAAGATAATGATCAGACATCCCTCCAGTTGCACCTCTCAGCACATTAACATCCAAAAGTCTCTCTTTCGCGCGCCTGTCAAATAACACGTAATCCAATAACGCTCTCTGGCCATCTCTCCTACTTACATATGTATACTTATGTATATCTCGCTTTTTAAACCAGGTATTCCCAATCACCAGTCATTTTTCAGCACAAAAATCTACAAGCTCTTCACCATTTCCATTTACAACACTGAACACCCCATTTATACCAATTATTCCCTCAACTGCCACATTACTCACCTTTGCATTCAAATACCCATCACTATAACCTGGTCTTGTGCATCAAAACCACTAACACACTCATTCAGCTGCTCCCAAAACACTTGCCTCTCATGATCTTTCTTCTCATGCCCAGGTGCATATGCACCAATAATCACCCATCTCTCTCCATCCACTTTCAGTTTTACCCATATTAATCTACAATTTACTTTCTTACATTCTATCACATACTCCCACAACTCCTGTTTCAGGAGTAGTGCTACTCCTTCCCTAGCTCTTGTCCTCTCACTAACCCCTGACTTTACTCCCAAGACATTCCCAATCCACTCTTCCCCTTTACCCTTGAGCTTCGTTTCACTCAGAGCCAAAACATCCAGGTTTCTTTCCTCAAACATACTACCTATCTCTCCTTTTTTCACATCTTGGTTACATTCACACACATTTAGACACCCCAGTCTGAGCCTTCGAGGAGGATGAACACTCTCTGCGTGACTCCTTCTTCTGTTTCTCCTTTTAGAAAGTTAAGATACAAGGAGGGGAGTATTTCTGGCCCCCCACTCCCGTCCCCTCTAGTTGCCTTCTATGACACATGAGGAATGCGTAAGAAGTATTCCTCACGTGTCGTAGAGGGCGACTTGTGGGGACGGGAGCGTGGGGCCAGAAATCCTCCCCTCCTTGTATTTCAACTTTCTAAAAGGGAAAACAGAAGAAAGAGTCACGCGCGGAGTGCTCATCCTCTTCGTAGTCTTAGATTGGGGTGTCTAGATGAGTGTGGATGGAACCAAGATGTGAAAAAAGGAGACATAGGTAGTATGTTTGAGGAAAGGAACCTGGATGTTTTGGCTCTGAGTGAAGTGAAGCTTAAGGGTAAAGGGGAAGAGTGGTTTGGGAATGTCTTGGGAGTAAAGTCAGGGGTTAGTGAGAGGACAAGAGCTAGGGAAGGAGTAGCACTACTCCTGAAACAGGAGTTGTGGGAGTATGTGATAGAATGTAAGAAAGTAAGTTGTAGATTAATATGGGTAAAACTGAAAGTTGATGGAGAGAGATGGATGATTATTGGTGCATATGCACCTGGGCATGAGAAGAAAGATCATGAGAGGCAAGTGTTTTGGGAGCAGCTGAATGAGTGTGTTAGTGGTTTTGATGCACAAGACCGGGTTATAGTGATGGGTGATTTGAATGCAAAGGTGAGTAATGTGGCAGTTGAGGGAATAATTGGTATACATGGGGTGTTCAGTGTTGTAAATGGAAATGGTGAAGAGCTTGTAGATTTATGTGCTGAAAAAGGACTGGTGATTGGGAATACTTGGTTTAAAAAGCGAGATATATATAAGTTTACGTATGTAAGTAGGAGAGATGGCCAGAGAGCGTTATTGGATTACGTGTTAATTGACTGGCGCGCGAAAGAGAGACTTTTGGATGTTAATGTGTTGAGAGGTGCAACTGGAGGGATGTCTGATCATTATCTTGTGGAGGCGAAGGTGAAGATTTGTATGGGTTTTCAGAAAAGAAGAGAGAATGTTGGGGTGAAGAGGGTGGTGAGAGTAAGTGAGCTTGGGAAGGAGACTTGTGTGAGGAAGTACCAGGAGAGACTGAGTACAGAATGGAAAAAGGTGAGAACAAAGGATGTAAGGGAAGTGGGGGAGGAATGGGATGTATTTAGGGAAGCAGTGATGGCTTGCGCAAAAGATGCTTGTGGCATGAGAAGCGTGGGAGGTGGGTTGATTAGAAAGGGTAGTGAGTGGTGGGATGAAGAAGTAAGATTATTAGTGAAAGAGAAGAGAGAGGCATTTGGACGATTTTTGCAGGGAAAAAATGCAAATGAGTGGGAGATGTATAAAAGAAAGAGGCAGGAGGTCAAGAGAAAGGTGCAAGAGGTGAAAAAGAGGGCAAATGAGAGTTGGGGTGAGAGAGTATCATTAAATTTTAGTGAGAATAAAAAGATGTTCTGGAAGAAGGTAAATAAAGTGCGTAAGACAAGGGAGCAAATGGGAACTTAAGGGAAGGGGGCTGATGGGGAGGTGATAACAAGTAGTGGTGATGAGAGAAGGAGATAGAGTGAGTATTTTGAAGGTTTTTTGAATGTGTTTGATGATAGAGTGGCAGATATAGGGTGTTTTGGTTGAGGTGGTGTGCAAAATGAGAGGGTCAGGGAAAATGATTTGGTAAACAGAGAAGAGGTAGTAAAAGCTTTGCGGAGGATGAAAGCCAGCAAGGCAGGAGGTTTGGATGGTATTGCAGTGGAATTTATTTAAAATGGGGATGACTGTATTGTTGACTGGTTGGTAAGGTTATTTAATGTATGTATGACTCATGGTGAGGTGCCTGAGGATTGGCGGAATGCTTGCATAGTGCCATTGTACAAAGGCAAAGGGGATAAGAGTGAGTGCTCAAATTTGAGAGGTATAAGAAAAAAAAGAAAAAAATGTAGCTTAGACATTGAAGCTTATTGATACAGTGGTTAAATTGATGAGAACTACTATTGACGTTTCTGTAAATAAATTAAACATTTCCTTTTTCCATAGCCAGAGGTTGAACCATTATGTGACATTCATTTTTTCATTTCATTTCAAGCTAGAAGTTTCAGTTTTCTAAATTGTTTCTTACATTTTTCACATGTATATATATGTATCTGTGTGTGTGTGTATATGTGCGTGTGTGTGTGTATGTGTGTGTATATGTATATATATTTTTTTTTTTTATTATACTTTGTCGCTGTCTCCCGCGTTTGCGAGGTAGCGCAAGGAAACAGACGAAAGAAATGGCCCAACCCCCCCCATACACATGTATATACATACGTCCACACACGCAAATATACATACCTACACAACTTTCCATGGTTTACCCCAGACGCTTCACATGCCTTGATTCAATCCACTGACAGCATGTCAACCCCGGTATACCACATCGCTCCAATTCACTCTATTCCTTGCCCTCCTTTCACCCTCCTGCATGTTCAGGGCCCGATCATACAAAATCTTTTTCACTCCATCTTTCCACCTCCAATTTGGTCTCCCTCTTCTCCTCGTTCCCTCCACCTCCGACACATATATCCTCTTGGTCAATCTTTCCTCACTCATTCTCCCCATGTGCCCAAACCACTTCAAAACACCCTCTTCTGCTCTCTCAACCACGCTCTTTTTATTTCCACACATCTCTCTTACCCTTACGTTACTCACTCGATCAAACCACCTCACACCACACATTGTCCTCAAACATCTCATTTCCAGCACATCCATCCTCCTGCGCACAACTCTATCCATAGCCCACGCCTCGCAACCATACAACATTGTTGGAACCACTATTCCTTCAAACATACCCATTTTTGCTTTCCGAGATAATGTTCTCGACTCCACACATTCTTCAAGGCCCCCAGAATTTTCGCCCCCTCCCCCACCCTATGATCCACTTCCGCTTCCATGGTCCATCCGCTGCCAGATCCACTCCGAGATATCTAAAACACTTCACTTCCTCCAGTTTTTCTCCATTCAAACTCACCTCCCAATAGAATTGACGCTCAACCCTACTGTACCTAATAACCTTGCTCTTATTGACATTTACTCTTAACTTTCTTCTTCCACACACTTTACCAAACTCAGTCACCAGCTTCTGCAGTTTCTCACATGAATCAGCCACCAGCGCTGTATCATCAGCGAACAACGACTGACTCACTTCCCAAGCTCTCTCATCCCCAACAGACTTCATACTTGCCCCTCTTTCCAAAACTCTTGCATTTACCTCCCTAACAACCCCATCCATAAACAAATTAAACAACCATGGAAACATCACACACCCCTGCCGCAAACCTACATTCACTAAGAACCAATCACTTTCCTCTCTTCCTACACGTACACATGCCTTACATCCTTGATAAAAACTTTTCACTGCTTCTAACAACTTTCCTCCCACACCATATATTCTTAATACCTTCCACAGAGCATCTCTATCAACTCTATCATATGCCTTCTCCAGATCCATAAATGCTACATACAAATCCATTTGTTTTTCTAAGTATTTCTCACATACATTCTTCAAAGCAAACACCTGATCCACACATCCTCTACCACTTCTGAAACCACACTGCTCTTCCCCAATCTGATGCTCTGTACATGCCTTCACCCTCTCAATCAATACCCTCCCATATAATTTACCAGGAATACTCAACAAACTTATACCTCTGTAATTTGAGCACTCACTCTTATCCCCTTTGCCTTTGTACAATGGCACTATGCACGCATTCTGCCAATCCTCAGGCACCTCACCATGAGTCATACATACATTAAATAACCTTACCAACCAGTCAACAATACAGTCACCCCCTCTTTTAATAAATTCCACTGCAATACCATCCAAACCTGCTGCCTTGCCGGCTTTCATCTTCCGCAAAGCTTTCACTACCTCTTCTCTGTTTACCAAATCATTTTCCCTAACCCTCTCACTTTGCACACCACCTCGACCAAAACACCCTATATCTGCCACTCTATCATCAAACACATTCAACAAACCTTCAAAATACTCACTCCATCTCCTTCTCACATCACCACTACTTGTTATCACCTCCCCATTTGCGCCCTTCACTGAAGTTCCCATTTGCTCCCTTGTCTTACTCACTTTATTTACCTCCTTCCAGAACATCTTTTTATTCTCCCTAAAATTTAATGATACTCTCTCACCCCAACTCTCATTTGCCCTTTTTTTCACCTCTTGCACCTTTCTCTTGACCTCCTGTCTCTTTCTTTTATACATCTCCCACTCAATTGCATTTTTTCCCTGCAAAAATCGTCCAAATGCCTCTCTCTTCTCTTTCACTAATACTCTTACTTCTTCATCCCACCACTCACTACCCTTTCTAATCAACCCACCTCCCACTCTTCTCATGCCACAAGCATCTTTTGCACAATCCATCACTGATTCCCTAAATACATCCCATTCCTCCCCCACTCCCCTTACTTCCATTGTTCTCACCTTTTTCCATTCTGTATTCAGTCTCTCCTGGTACTTCCTCACACAGGTCTCCTTCCCAAGCTCACTTACTCTCACCACCCTCTTCACCCCAACATTCACTCTTCTTTTCTGAAAACATATATATATACATATATATATATATATATGTATATTTATATATGTATATTATCCCTGGGGATAGGGGTGAAAGAATACTTCCCACGCATTCCTCGCGTGTCGTAGAAAGCGACTAGAGGGGACGGGAGCGAGGGGCCAGAAATCCTCCCCTCCTTTTATTTTTTTTTAACTTTCTAAATTGGGAAACAAAAGGAGTCACGCGGGGAGTGCTCATCCTCCTCGAAGGCTCAGATTGGGGTGCCTAAATGTGTGTGGATGTAACCAAGATATGAAAAAAGGAGAGATAGGCAGTATGTTTGAGGAAAGGAACCTGGATGTTTTGGCTCTGAGTGAAACGAAGCTCAAGGGTAAAGGGGAAGAGTGGTTTGGGAATGTCTTGGGAGTAAAGTCAGGGGTTAGTGAGAGGACAAGAGCAAGGGAAGGAGTAGCAGTACTCCTGAAACAGGAGTAGTGGAAGTTTGTGATAGAATGTAAGAAAGTAAATTCTCGATTAATATGGGTAAAACTGAAAGTTGATGGAGAGAGATGGGTGATTATTGGTGCATATGCACCTGGGCATGAGAAGAAAGATCATGAGAGGCAAGTGTTTTGGGAGCAGCTGAATGAGTGTGTTAGTGGTTTTGATGCACGAGACCGGGTTATAGTGTTGGGTGATTTGAATGCAAACGTGAGTAATGTGGCAGTTGAGGGAATAATTGGTATACATGGGGTGTTCAGTGTTGTAAATGGAAATGGTGAAGAGCTTCTAGATTTATGTGCTGAAAAAGGACTGATGATTGGGAATACCTGGTTTAAAAAGCGAGATATACATAAGTATTCTTATGTAAGTAGGAGAGATGGCCAGAGAGCGTTATTGGATTACGTGTTAATTGACAGGCGCGCGAAAGAGAGACTTTTGGATGTTAATGTGCTGAGAGGTGCAACTGGAGGGATGTCTGATCATTATCTTGTGGAGGCTAAGGTGAAGATTTGTATGGGTTTTCAGAAAAGAAGAGTGAATGTTGGGGTGAAGAGGGTGGTGAGAGTAAGTGAGCTTGGGAAGGAGACTTGTGTGAGGAAGTACCAGGAGAGACTGAGTACAGAATGGAAAAAGGTGAGAACAATGGAAGTAAGGGGAGTGGGGGAGGAATGGGATGTATTAAGGGAATCAGTGATGGATTGCACAAAAGATGCTTGTGGCATGAGAAGAGTGGGATGTGGGTTGATTAGAAAGGGTAGTGAGTGGTGGGATGAAGAAGTAAGAGTATTAGTGAAAGAGAAGAGAGAGGCATTTGGACGATTTTTGCAGGGAAAAAATGCAATTGAGTGGGAGACGTATAAAAGAAAGAGACAGTAGGTCAAGAGAAAGGTGCAAGAGGTGAATAAAAGGGCAAATGAGAGTTGGGGTGAGAGAGTATCATTAAATTTTAGGGAGAATAAAAAGATGTTCTGGAAGGAGGTAAATAAAGTGCGTAAGACAAGGGAGCAAATGGGAACTTCAGTGAAGGGCGCAAATGGGGAGGTGATAACAAGTAGTGGTGATGTGAGAAGGAGATGGAGTGAGTATTTTGAAGGTTTGTTGAATGTGTTTGATGATAGAGTGGCAGATATAGGATGTTTTGGTCGAGGTGGTGTGCAAAGTGTGAGTGTTAGGGAAAATGATTTGGTAAACAGAGAAGAGGTAGTAAAAGCTTTGCGGAAGATGAAAGCCGGCAAGGCAGCAGGTTTGGATGGTATTGCAGTGGAATTTATTAAAAAAGGGGGTGACTGTATTGTTGACTGGTTGGTAAGGTTATCTAATGTATGTATGACTCATGGTGAGGTGCCTGAGGATTGGCGGAATGCGTGCATATTACCATTGTACAAAGGCAAAGGGGATAAGAGTGAGTGCTCAAATTACAGAGGTATAAGTTTGTTGAGTATTCCTGGCAAATTATATGGGAGGGTATTGATTGAGAGGGTGAAGGCATGTACAGAGCATCAGACTGGGGAAGAGCAGTGTGGTTTCAGAAGTGGTAGAGGATGTGTTGATCAGGTGTTTGCTTTGAAGAATGTATGTGAGAAATACTTAGAAAAGCAAATGGATTTGTATGTAGCATTTATGGATCTGGAGAAGGCATATGATAGAGTTGATAGAGATGCTCTGTGGAAGGTATTAAGAATATATGGTGTGGGAGGCAAGTTGTTAGAAGCAGTGAAAAGTTTTTATCGAGGATGTAAGGCATGTGTACGTGTAGGAAGGGAGGAAAGTGATTGGTTCTCAGTGAATGTAGGTTTGCGGCAGGGGTGTGTGATGTCTCCATGGTTGTTTAATTTGTTTATTGATGGGGTTGTTAGGGAGGTGAATGCAAGAGTTTTGGAAAGAGGGGCAAGTATGAAGTCTGTTGGGGATGAGAGAGCTTGGGAAGTGAGTCAGTTGTTGTTCGCTGTTGATACAGCGCTGGTGGCTGATTCATGTGAGAAACTGCAGAAGCTGGTGACTGATTTTGGTAAAGTGTGTGAAAGAAGAAAGTTAAGAGTAAATGTGAATAAGAGCAAGGTTATTAGGTACAGTAGGGTTGAGGGTCAAGTCAATTGGGAGGTGAGTTTGAATGGAGAAAAACTGGAGGAAGTGAAGTGTTTTAGATATCTGGGAGTGGATCTGGCAGCGGATGGAACCATGGAAGCGGAAGTGGATCATAGGGTGGGGGAGGGGGCGAAAATTCTGGGAGCCTTGAAGAATGTGTGGAAGTCGAGAACATTA